>NW_024870840.1:19762500-19807500 GCF_019054845.1 Dipodomys spectabilis | reverse complement strand
GAAGGGTTAATGGACCAGGGGGTCCAGCGCTGATGCAGACACCTGCGGGATTGAGGGGACCAGCTAGCTCTCCCAGGCAGAAAATGGTGATGCAAAAGTTCCTGGGGTAGGTAGGCTCAGGGCTGTGGGATCCAGGAACTTCTAGAGGGAGGCTGTTTGGCTAGAGGGGAAGGTGGAGAGGAAAGCATGGAAGGCAAGGACCTGAGAGGTGGCTGAGCCTGGTCTCTAGGCCGCTGACATCTCTGTCCCCAGATCCTGCTTTCCCAAGTACGTGCCGTGTGCCTCTCTCTCGCTCTATCTGCAGCTGCAAGTTCCAGGCACTGACCTGCCTTCCTGCTGCAGCCGCCCTTTGCTCGCCACTCTGCTTCCCGATGCTCCTTTGTACCTTGATGTGCCCTTTCCAGTTCATTTTTTCTACTCTGCAACTTTATTATTAATTATCTATCATTTTTTTTTTTTTTGGCACAGCGTTGTTCGTGGGAAAATCCTGCAGCAGCCAGAGAGCAGCATGCTGTGACTCAGAGCTCTGGCTGGGGGCGGCGGTCCTGGGTGCGAGAGTGACTTGCTGTGGGGTTTCTTGACAGACACCTCCAGCATGGCCTCTGCTCTCTGCTCCCTGCTGACTCCGAAACCATCACGGCTCTGCTGCTGCAAGCTGGGCACCCGACACCGGAGCCGCTGCCCAGCACCCTGGGGCTGACGCAGCTCCCAGGAATGGAATCTGCCCTCTTCCAGCATCCCCTTTGTCCCACACCCCCCTCCGGCCTCCAGCTTGGGGGAACACAACATCCAGCTGCTGTCTTTGAGGGGCTGAGCACTGCTTTACACAGATGCCTGACCCCCACCCCAGTTGCCAAGGGTGGGCTTCGACTCCTCCTGTCCGTGCTTAGTCCTGGTGGAAACCAGATCCTGTGTGGTTCCAGGCTCTGGCCAGGCCCTGGGCTGCGGCAGTGCACAGGAGACACCCACTGCCCTGGGGAAGGTGGGTCACACTGGATTCCACCAGGCTCAGGCCTCTCCCCAGCCTCGCATCAGACCAGAGCTCCTGCCTGGGCCGGCGGGGGCGGGGGGGGGGAAGGGGGGTGGTACCTGACAATATAGCCAAGGGTGCCCCTGGCTCTTTTCTGTTTGAACTTCCTCCTCCCCCTGGCCTTTGAGGGTCAGCTCATCACCTTCTGTGACACTTCTGCTCCTGGATTTCCACAGCACATGTCTTCACTTCATTCATTCATTCGTTCCTCAAACACTTTTGCAGACGTACTATGTGCTGGGCAAGATCACACTTCCAACAACAATCCCAAACATGGACAGAAAGGTCAACGACAGCATGGGGTCCAAAGAAGCACACGGCAGGGAATGACAGGACCGCCCTCCCCCGGCCACGGCTGGGCCAAGCTGGCCGCAGCATCCTGGGGCAGCCCCCCAGGTTTAGGTAGGTTCCTCTCAACTGCATGCCCAGCACCTCAGCGCCATACCCAGCACAGAGATAACATGGATCTTGGTGTGTGTCTCAATAAAGGAATTAGCATCTATTATGGACCAGGCATTGCTGGAAATAACACAGGAGCAAAGCAACTCCCAAATACCTGCCTTCCTGAGGCTTCTGGGTTTTTTTTTGGGGGGGGGGATGCTCCTGAATGACTAATCTACACTCGAGTTTCATTGAGAAGAGACAGAAAGGGAGCAGGGAATGGAGCGGGGAAGGAGAGCCAGAGGAGCCTCAGGACCAGAGCAGAATTCTTGGCTTTTCCCCTAACTCCCTTCAGTCCAACAGCCCCAGCCTGCTTCCCTCAACGCCGCCATCTCAGGATGGCACCAGTGATCATCCTTTCCTTCCCACATCCCTGACACCTCCATCCCTCTAAAGCCCTACACTGCTGCTGGCCAACACATCCACTGGCTTGAGACCTAGCAAGAGCAGCCTGATGTTTCCCTGGCCCAGGTTTAGTCCTTGATCTCTAGGTCCCACTAGCCTCTCCTGGGTTGTTTCTCATTCTATAACCTTCTCACCATGACTCTACCTCTTAGCCTAAGACAGTTTCCAACACTGGCTTAGGAGCAGCCATACTTGTGACCCTCCCCTCCCCCTCTAACTGACCAATCACTTTCTCCCAACACATCTGAACCCCACTGACCAATCACCTTTGCTCACACATCTGAGCCTCCTCCCAAGCCTGGATGGTTCACCCACACCCCAACCCCCTCTTCCCACCCTAGCTTGAGTCAGCTACCTGTTCCTCATCCCAAACGTCGGCATCAATGGCCCATCCAGGAACCATGTTCCTTGCCCCTGAGGCTGGATTTGATCCCCTGCTCTGTGGCACCGTACTGTCTTCACCTCATTCTCTCAGCACAGCCAGGCCCAACCATCACCTCTTGCTTGTCTGTGGGTCCTGGGGGGCAGGCACCACCATCTCCTGTTCACCAGGATGGAGCCCCACACCTGGCATACAAGAAGATGCTTGGTTCTCATAACGCATCCACTTTGGACTCATTACTGGTAGACCATGGAGCAGGGCAGTGTGGGAATCTCTACTGCCCCACACACTGGACTCGTGACCTTGGGACAGGTGTCTGACCCTTTGGAGCCTGCCTATGCAGGTTCACTGCGCAGTGACACATGGCATCTGTGTGCTCATGCCTGGCACCGGGAAGTGACAGTCACACCGGCCAGGTGAGAAGTCTTAGAAGGTTCAAGTCTAGCTGAAGGCTCAAGTCTAGTGAAACCATCTCCTCCCAAGCCAGGCTCCTAGACTCAACTCTGCTCTCCTGCTTGCACACCAGAAAGACTTAGGTCAGCTTTTTAACCCTTACGGGACTCAGTTTCCTCATCTGCAGGATGGGAATTGCCGATGAGCCTGAGCAGAGGATTGCTGCCAGATCTGGCAGAGCTCAGTGCCGGGCACAATGCAGATGCCCAGTCAGGGTTAGCGTGGCTCATCAACACGCAACACTGACACCCGGGCCTGGGGGGGGGGGTCATTCATACTCCTACCCCTAGTCCCCTTTGCTTGGTTCATAAAGACACACATTTCCAGCGAGGTCAAGTTACTGTCCAAGGTCAGACATTGAAGAAAGGCAGTGCCCAAATCCCATGTTATTTCCACTCCATCAAAGAAGCTGCTCAAAATAGGCCCGTGGCATTTCAGCTAATTTCCTCTAAGCACTTCCCAAGTAACAAACCAGGGCGCACAAAGCCGCTCCCCAAAGAGCAGCCATTCAGCGGCTGCTAAGTGTGTGTGGCTGGGGTGGGGACCAGCACCGAACCTGGGCCGTGCCAAGCCAGCTCTTCCCAGGTAGCCCTGCCTGCACTGCAGGTGGGCTCCACTGTAAGACTAGTTTGAGAAAAGGGAGGGAAGCACACAGGACTTACAAAGAAGCTGGCGACTAGTACATAGAAAAAGTGGGAGAAATGAGAAGAAATCCATCTTTATTGAGGACCTACTATGTGCTGTGCCCTATGTACCGGAGCTTGAACTCAGGATTTCACATTCTCCTTTAGCTTTTTCCCTTATGGCTGGTGCTCTACCACTTGAGCCACAGCTCCACTTCTGGCTTTTAATTACTTGGAGATAAGACAGAATCTCACAGACTTTCCTACCCAGGCTGGTTTTTTTTTTTTTTCTTTTCTTTTCTTTTTGTTGTTTTTTGTCAGTCATGGGGCTTGAACTCTCAGCCTGGGTGCTGTCCCTGAGCTCTTCAGCTCCAGGTGAGCACTCTACCACTTGAGCCACAGTACCACTTCCCGTTTCCTGGTGGTTTATCGGAGATAAGAATCTCACAGCCTACTTCCCTGCCCCGGCTGGCTTTGAACTGTGATCCTCAGATCTCAGCCTCCTGAGTAGCTAGGATTACAGGCGTGAGCCACCGGCGCCCAGACCTTCACTTATTTTAAAACATGCAGTCCTCGCTGTAATCAGCCCGCCATTGTTCGCGGCACATCTGCTACAGTCTGAGTTCCTGCATTGGGTTCCAAAAACACCACGGTGAACCCCATCCAGCTGCTGACCCAAAAGCTTTCGTGAGGCAACGGGAGGGGGTGACAGTCATATAATGTCGTGTGTTCATGTAGCGACAGGGATCTCAAGAAGATGGCAGGCAGGAGGAAGCAGGGAGCAGCTGGGAACTGTTTCAGAAAGGAGTGGGCAGGTGCTAAGGCTCCATCTCAGGTGTGGTAAATGGAAGTTCTGGGAAGCCAACTCCTTGGGAGCACTGCCATTCTGAAAGGGACACTGTGCCCCCAGGCCTGATTCATGTCCAGAAGCCTCTCCTCTCTACACGCTGACAGTGAATGACAGTCACCTTCCTCCCCTACCCCATCCTTGTCTGAGTGATGATCTTTCCAGAAGATTTGTCAATCACTGCTAAAACTGGGGCCACTCCGGGAGGCTCAGGGGTCAGCAGCTTCTGTGGATGGACAGAGGTTTCTCTGTATCCGCCACTTGTGCGGTTGGAGCAATAGGTCCCAGGGTGGGTCTGGTAAGGGGCATTGGCTGGTGAGAGGAGCGAGCATCTGCTGGGCCTTCTTAGTCAGGTCAAAGGCAACCAAGGTGACAGGCATCAGCCCCAGCAGGCCTCTTGGGTGCATGTGACAACACCCAAGTTGTCTGTCCACCTCCCCCACAGCTCTCAGCTATCCTACAGGCCATGACACCTGTCCATCGTGTTTCCACGCCTGCTGAGCCCTTCCCCGTGCCAACTCCCACAGCGAGGAGAGCCTCAGCCTGCCCACGCCCTGTGCCCTTCACCGTGGCCGTGCAGATCCCGGACCCTCTTCCAGCAGAAGCACAGCGCCCCTCACAGCTGTCCTTCCTGTCAGAGCGAGAGTGACAGAAAGGGTAGTTGTGTGAAGATTGGGCAAACAGGTAGATGTTTGGATTCCTCTCCCCCCTCCCCCCAAGTCTCCACGGGCTCGACCTGCAGAGCCACGCAGAAGTGAGGAGGAGGAGGAGGAGGAGTCAGGCTGTGGGCTTTTCACCAGAGAAGCTGTGTTGGGTTTCACTTGGGTTTTTTTCTCCCTACTCGGAGAAATTTGTCAAGCAGGTGATCGCAATACAAAATATTGAAGCCAGGAGGAAAGAGTTGAGATGAAAACATTGCTGACCCCCCTCCCTCCCCAGCGGACCAAGGAGATTCTCACCTCTCTCCAGGTGCCCCCCCCCCCCAACCACAAAAGACTGACCCGCACCCACCTCCTGATCTCTCCTTCGCTTGCCTATGTAACTGGTCTGAAGGAAGATGTGTCAGAAGCTGCAGGAATCCATGCGCTTCTTTTATCCAGAGCCACGGGAAGGAAAAGTCGCCCAGAGAGAAAGGAGGGAGTGACCCCCCCATCACAGGGGGTGGGGTTCTGGATTTTAGTGTTCATACGGTGAGATTTCTATTTCCTCGCTTCCGATCCAGTTTGTGAATGGCAGAGGAAACTTGGAGTCGCTCACATGTCCCCCTCTCCCCTGAGCAAACACGTTTATCCTTGAGAAGAAAAAGAACTCACAGCCCAAGCCCCCATCCGTTCACCCTTTCACACCCTTTCCTCCCCTCATCTGTCAAAATGTCTGCTTGTAGAGCAGCAAGAGGTAGAATTTCACCGAAAACTAGAGTGCCACAGACAGTGACATGCAAGCCCCCACCCCATTCCCCTTTGCCAGAGAGAGAGAGAGAGAGAGAGAGAGAGAGCCAGACAAAAGAGACCGAAGCTTCTAACCAAGTCAACGAAACCAAACCACCATCCCCTCCTCAAAGCAAAAGAATAAGTCAGCCAGCCAAGTGGAACAGACGATGTGGGAAAGCCACGAGCGACGCGTTAGCAATTACCCATCCGGGCCTGTGTGTCCAACCCTTCCAAAGCATGGCTGGAGTTTGGGGGCCGACTGTGGTTTGGGGAGGGTGTGTTTGAAGCGCCGGGCACGTAGAGACGGAATGAGAAGGAGGCAGAGCTGGAAGAAATACCAGAGGGGGGGTGGGAGGGAGGGAGGGAGAGGGGGAGAGGGAGGGGGAGAGAGAGAGAGCGCGAGAGCGCGAGCGCCCGTCCGGCTACACCTTCCTGGCCCCGAGAGCTCCCATTTCAGCCCCAGGGAGCGGAGTAAGGGGAGGCCAGGCCCCCCCCCCGTCCCCGCCCCGCCCGGGTCCGGCCGTCGTTCCCCCCTCCCCCGGGGAAGGAAGGAGGCCGCCGCGCCCCTCCCGGCCCCCCTGGCCGGCCGCCTGCCCTGCGCGGAGCGGCGCGGTGGGGCCCGGAGCCCGGGCGCGCGGAGCGGAGCGGAGCGGAGCGGAGAGCCGAGCGGGCGGCGCCGGGAGCCGGGCGCCGGGAGCCGGGCGCCGGACGCCGGGAGCTGTCCAGTTCAGCACCGCGGCGATGCGGTAGGCGGAGGCCGGCCGCGAAGGGCGCGCAGGGGGAGGCGGGCGCCCGGCCGGGGGCGCGCGGCGCGGCGCGGCGCGGGGGAGGCGGCGGCCCAGCCTGCAGCCGCAGACAACCGGATCCCTCGCTCCGGGGGAGCAGCTTTGCGGGGAGAGCGCGGGCGCGAGCGAGCGCGAGAAGGAGCCGAGGGGGAGGGAACCCCGCCTCGAGCCGCCCGGAGAAACCCCCCTCCCTCCCCCACTCCGCCGACACAACAATACCCGCCGCCGCTGCTCGTCCTGCCGCCGCCGCCGCCGCCGCGCCCGCCCCGCGCCGCCGCCGCCGCCCGAGCACAGCCATGGAGGGCGAGACCCCCGCGCCTTCGCCGCTGAGACCCAGGGCTGGCCGGAGGCTGGGCTGTCGGATCTGAAAGGACAGCTCCCGAGGACCCCCGCCCCCCCACCCCGCCCCACATCACCCCCACACACTGCCCTCGGGGGCCCCCCTCCAACGAAGAACTGGCAAAGCCAAGGATTTTCATGGCGCAGGCCGCAGAGCCCAGCACGGCGAGCGAGGGGACTCTGGCCATCGCTAACTGTCCGGGGCCCGAGCCATGGCTGTGAGAATTCACTGTGGAGGCCGAGATCGCTAAATTAGCAACCACATATGGAAACTGGAGACCGGAATTTTAGGAAAAGAGCTTAAGGCGTCTCACTTTGGGGGTGGGAGGGTGGGGGTGTCTTCTTCTTTTTTTTCTTCTTTTTCTAAATTTTATTCTTTTTTTCCTTTTTTTCTTTTTTTAAAATAATCATCACTGCAACTGGAACCATTTCGGATCTCAAGAGGCAAGCCTCTCTTCCCATGTGATCTTTATAATTTACACTCTTTTATCCCCCCCCTCCTTGGGAGCTTTCTTACCTCCTTTTTGATATCTCTCAATAGTCTCTTACTCACACATAGATCCATTATATTAGTAGTGGAAGTATCTTTGATTTTTTTTTTTTTGGCTTTTAGTATTTGCACACACACACACACACACACACACACACACACACACACACACACAAGCTCCTGAGAACCAGAAGTCGGTTGGGTGTTTATATAATGAAGAATTATGGGGCTGTTTGACCGAGGTGTTCAAATGCTTTTGACTACTGTTGGTGCTTTTGCTGCCTTCAGCCTAATGACTATAGCTGTGGGAACCGACTACTGGCTCTACTCCAGGGGGGTCTGCAAGACCAAAAGTGTCAGCGAGAATGAAACCAGCAAAAAGAACGAGGAAGTTATGACCCATTCTGGATTATGGAGAACCTGCTGCCTAGAAGGTATTTGATTCCCCCCCTCCCTCTTTCCCTCCTCTCCTTGCCCCTCCCCTCCCCACCGCGCTCCCCCTCCCTCCCCTCCTCTAAATAAGTCCCCTCCACATTCCACCAATCCTCCCCCCTACACTTCACTCCCTCCACTACGCATCAAGGTTTGGTTGGGGTTTGTTTCAGAGGAAAGGGGGGAAAAAATAAGTAAAACCCATACTCCACTCTCGGGCCTCCATCATCTCCCCTTTCCCTCCAACCTCTTCATTGCAATAATCTATGCGATAGTACAAAATATCAAGACTTTGTCTTTAAGAGTCAAATGGAGGGCTCGGCTTGCCTGGGAATCATTAGGCTCATCTGCTTTTGGATTTAGCAGTACCATCGATGAGGAGGGTAAACAGGCACTTCCTCCCAAACTGCTCATCTTTTTGCCATGAAGAATTCAAAATTGTTCCTCCTCTTTCCCTTACCCCTCCCCACACAAAAAGTCCCAGACACATCCTCAAACTGCAAATCTCCCTTAAAAAAAAAAAAAAAAAAGGAAGCAAGCAAGCAATCTGTTGTTTCTAAGAATCCTCATTTGGTAAATCCTAATGATTCCAAGATCCCAAGCTGAGTTCAAGAGCATTTCGTAATCTCTCTGAGCCACACGTATTCGCTCGGTGGCTGCATGTGTGGATGTGTGTGTTTAAACGTTGACAAAGTCTAAAAATACATGCGTCTCTCGCAGGAAACAAGCCCGAGTTCTAATAAACAGCAATCACTTGCGGCTTGGGCTGTGTGCCGAGTCACTTCCACACAGAGTGACAGACATGTCTTATCCTGAAGCCAGGAGGGTCAACACTGTAGGGGGGGGAGGCGGGGAGGGCCCAGGGAAGGAGGGGGATGGGGTGGCGCAGGGTAGGGGTGTCAGCTGTTGGCCTCGATCTTGCAGGGTTGTGGAGGCATGTGCGTTGTGTGGGTCAGAAGGCCCCCTGCAGTGTAAAAGCTGGAAGATCAGGTCATAAATGGAGCCATGTGCTTTCAGGACATGCTAATAAGCACGGGAAAGAGGGGGATTTAAAAAAAAAAAAAAACAAACTCTGCAGGTCATAGAAGCTGCATTTAGCAACAGACTTTAATACGAGAGATGGCATTTATATAGCTGTATGTGTCTGGGGGCTGGAGCCACCCATAGGAGCACAGGCTCCCCAAACCAAGACTGGAGGCCTTTTGAGGCAGTGTCGGGAAGCGGGCACTGCAGGATCGTTTATTAAGCTCCAAAAGGGATGGCAATGCAGAGTTGAGGCCAGGAGATGGGGAGAGAAGGAGAGAGGGCGGAAAGAGGGACAAATTGATGTAACCCCTGGGTCTAACCCAAATGGAGCCCCGAAGCTGCTGTTTAGGGAAATAGTGATGTCTGGGATGGGGCACAAATCTCATGTCCCCCCCCCCCTCCTCCCAACATTCTTGGCGCAAATGGTTGAGTGATGGCTGAACATGTTTTGAATAGCTAAGTGACTTCATTGAGCCATGGTGTTTTTGACGCATACTGCATTTGCTGATCTTTCTGAACCTAAGCTTTTGCCTTCACCGTGTTCTGCAGAGGAGCTCTCCTTGAATCCTATGTGGCTCTACCCCCAGACACCGGGTCGATAGCTGGAAATTAATAGGGACTGTTTTAAACACATGCATATCACTCTTCCTTCTTTAAAAAAAAATGAAAAGCCTTTCAAACTGCTAGTGGTTAGCAATGGAAATACGATTTCCATTTAATTAAATATTTATGACAGACTTTTATTCCGAAAGAAGGGAAAGAAAGCAAAGTTAAATGAGGGTTTGCTGGAGGGTGATGGTGATGGTGCTGATCTGCCTTCCTTGATCTTAGTTAAAGGGATGGAGGCATGTAGATAAGAGATTAGAGGAAAGACCAGACTTTATTATTTTTTTTAACCGGAAATATAATCAGAGATTGGCACGCTGGTATAAATATACTGTGTTATCAGGGCTTTATTTACAAATCCTTAATACTGTGATCTCTTAAACATCTCCTAATTCCCCCTAGACAAGCGGGCTAGAGACGGCTTTGGATCACTTGTGCATTAAAAGGCTTAAGTATTTTCATTAAAATCCCGTCTGTTTTGCGTTTGGATCTCCCAATATGCTGCCCCCTTCCATCCCACCCCCCTTCAGATTCCTCTCCAAGCCTCACTCCCTTCCCTGCCTGGTTGCCTGAGAAGGGTTCGAGTTGCAGCACTCCAGAGGGCTGTGAGCTGCACAAAGGTCTGTGGGTTTGGCACTGGCCCCAACCGCGGCCTCCCCGTGCCCAGCCCAAGCATTTGCCTCCAGGCGGTGAGGGGAGGGCTGGCAGGGCTCTGCTTCTGTAACCAAGACCCAGGCAGGAAGGCCTGGGGCTCGGGGCTCAGCGCTCAGCCTGACCTGCCCTTCCATTTCCAGAGCCTCTTACCTCCATGGGACTTTGCAGGCAGGCCTGGGACCACCTTAGGTAGCCAGGCATCTGTGACTAGACGGTTTTCAGGTTCTTCTTTTCAGGCTAAACGGATTCCCTAAGGTCATAGGTTGGCATGCATGGGACTTGGGGGTGTTGGCATGTACGCTTTTTCTGAGCATGTGAGAGTCGGCCTTGCTGACTCTTGCTTCTGCGTCTCTAGCCTGAGTTGTTTTTTTTTTTTTTTTTTTTTTAACAAGCAATTGGACTTTCCTAAAATGAACCCTCTACTCTTTAATTGTGTTTCCAGATGAGGGAACAGATTTCAAATCTCAAAGAAGCTGCTAAGCCTTCCCCCGCCCCGTTACCACCCTAAACCCCCACAGATGAAGACGAGCCACCCCACCACCCCAACTCCTTTCCTCTGTGCCTCTCAGGAGGGTTTTTGTTTTCATTTCCTGAGATGATTATTTCCATGCACCTCTTGGTCAAAAGAAGAATCAGGAAACATTTCCTTGCCTGGCTTACAGCTCTAGCGACCCACTGTAGTCTCCTAAGGCATGAGAAGATGATGACACCTGTTAAGGGGAAATGAGGAGAGTGCTCAGCCTTTATGTGCCCCTCTGCCAAGACCATAACCATGAACTTGAACTCGGGCAGGCAGGTGTCACTGCTGGGATTTGAGGAGCAGAGGTGGCACTGGGGAGCCTGGCGGTACCTGGACACAGGTGGCTGCAGAGCGCTGGGGGAGGAGGGAGGGCCTGAACTCGTGAGGACAGCTGCTTCTATCTGTGGAGAGATGAACTGAGCCTTTCAGGGAAGAAGTCAGTGCGATCTAAAACAGGATGCTGAAACAGCCTGTTCCAAGCATGCCACGTCCAGCCCACACGCTGGCTCGCCATTCAGGACATTCGCCTCTCTTGTCATCTCAAAGAAACACTGTCTTCAAGAGCAGCAAGAAATCCACTCTGGATTCTCTCTGGCTGCTTCCTCCCCCTCTCCAAAGGCAATGGCTGCCCCTCCAACAAAGATGGTAGCCCTGCAGAGGAGAAGCCAGCAGCTGGCACCGCATAGCAGACATAACTCCCCGGTCCCCAGTCCCTCTCTTCTCTTGCCCCCTGCTCTTGGCTTCCCAAGGCTAAGCCAAAATCTGGTTCTCTGTTCAGGCTGAAAAGTTCCCTCTGGAATCAATAACCTCTCATCTGCCCCCCTCCCCTCCCACCACAGGCTGCTCATGGCAGCTGTACCAGGCTCTCTACAGCCTGGGTCTCTTTCCGCAGGAAGCCTCTCAATTGTCCTGCCCATGCCTGTACAAGGCCCTCACGGCACCACGCTGGCTTGGCCTGTGAGGTGGTGGCGGGGGGAGGGGAGATTCCAGACACTCCTCAGCCATAGCTCTCTTGCTTCTTCAAAAAGAAAGGATCCACCATTGGCTTTAGGGAAGCCAGCAGCATTTCTGGACACTCTTGTGCTTCAAGTGTGGGTGAGCTCGTGCAGATGTAGCATGGGGCCTTGGCGCTCTGCGCGTGGCTCAGGAATCCTCAGATAACCTGACTTTACACACAGTAGGTTAACAAGAAATAATTAGCAACGGGCTGACTTGGCAGTTCTTAAAGTTACTAAAGTGAATTAGAAGGATTTGTCACAACAGAGAGAGAGAGAGAGAGAGAGGAGAGGGAGGAAGAGGAAAAGAGAAAGGGAGAGAGAGAAAAAAAGAAGGGGGGGAGAGAGAGAGAAGTCATGGTGAGTTGTTTGTTCTTCCTGGAATTTCTTTTAAAAACATGAGTCATGCATCTATTATTATAAAATAAGAAAAGTCGGAAGTAGTCAGTGACGGAGCTGCATAGCTCCTGAATGCTGAAGTGAAGGCGCGTTATTCAAGGAAAGGAGCAGAAAACCGGCCAGCGAGCCTGGCATCTATAGGGGAGAAGAAGAAATAACCAGTTGGTTTCCTTCCCTTGTCTGCTGCCCAAGTTCGATTCCATCTTACTGTTGGCAAGCATGGACCTTTCTGGGCGGAGCAGAGAGGAGATAGTAGACTGGGCCATCCCTGCGTAGTTTCTCCATGACTGAAATCTTTGTCCATCCATGTCTGGGTTCTCACTAGTAGTTTCCCAGAGCCAGGCCCCACATTCATTCCTAGTTTTTCTCACCTATTTTGCCAAATCTGAACCTCTCCCTTCAAGTCCCAGCTACCTCCCCCTGCACTCCCTGGCCAGCTTACCTTCCGTGGATGAGCAGAGTTTGGTACCTGGGGAGGGCAGGCACATAGGATCACATAGCAAGACAGCAGCCTGGACAGAGCTTGCCATCTAAGCCTCTGTGACCAGAGAAGCTACATTTCCATTACACTCCATGCATCCTGGACGCTTCCAGAAGGTTCCAGGCAGCACACCCTGGCCTGCAGCTCACATTCGTACCCACAGATGGATGATGTTCTGGCTGCTTCCTGCAAAGTGTCCTACAGAGTGCTCACCTGGCACCTGCTGATCTCGGCTCTATTGACATGCCACATGTGTCCCTGCGTGCACATGTGTGCGTACACACACACACGCGCGCGCACACACACACACACACACACACACACACACACACATACACACCAGCAGCCATCACCAGCCACCCTGTACCTTCTAGGGGACAGGACTCCGTCTTTGATTCCTTCCGTGCTGTGAGCTGTGGATACACCATGCACCATGTCTAGTTTCTAACTCAGGGGTCACACTTGCCAGGCTCTGCTTTATCCTGGCCTTTTGCTTTAGAAGAGCCTTCCATGGGAAGGTTCCATTGGCTTGATGTTTACAAGCCTTTCCAGAAAACAGCCAGTTTATGGCCCCGTAACTGAAAGTTTTCAGAGGACGCTTAGTATTCTAGCAAAAGCACTTCAGAGCCTCGCAGGCCTGGATTGCTGTCCACGCTGGAGGCCTGAGGAGCTGTGTGATTCGGAGCCACAAGACATCTCCCAGCCTCAGTTTCCCTTTCCATAAAAAAAGGGAGTAGGACAGCCTCGTTGCAGGGTGGATGATGTAGGGATCAAATACATAGATGTCTGCCCCAGCCCTCTTCCCCTCCCCTGCCTCCCCCTGCTATCTCTGACTGTTTTATTTTTAATTTCAGTCAGTGGTCCTCAGCCTACCCCCTATTCATCCTCTTCCTCCATTTATCGGTCAGCACTGGAGGCCCTTTTACCCCATCCAGGGGTGAGTCTTCCACTGGGCAGTGATAGCCAAAGCAGCATTTAAAAAATACATTCCAGCTGGGCACAGGTGGCTCACGCCTGTACTCCCATCTATTTAGGATGCTGAGATCTGAGGCTTGCAATTTGAAGCCAGCCCAGGCAGGAAAATCTGTGAGCCTCTTCATCTCCAATTAATCACCAAAAAGAGCTGGAAGTGGAGCTGTGACTCAAGTGGTAGCACACTAACCTTGAGCCCAAAAGGGACATCGCCCAGGCCATGTTCAAGCCCCAGGACTGGTGTGTGTGTGTGTGTGTGTGTGTGTGTGTGTGTGTGTATGAATGTACACAATATTTTTTTAAAGATGATGACCTCAGGGATAGTGGGAGAACAAGGGAAAGGGTAACAATGCTCGACAAGAAATGTGCTCATTGCCTTATTCATGTAACTGTAACCCCTCTGTACAGCATCTTTACAATAAAATAAAATTCTAAAAAATGATGACCTCAACACAGGGAAGGGAGAAAGAAAAGGGGAAAAATGAAAGAGAAGCAGAGAGGTCCGCACGGCAGGGACCATGACACAGATTAGGGAGGGGTAAAGCAGCAAGTCCTGAAGGAGGAGGTGCCTGGCACGAGTCCCCTGGAGAGGTGCAGCTGCGTCTCCTGGCCCTCACTCCATCGGCAGCCTCTGTCCCCACGGGCCAGGCACAGGTCTCCCACGAGTGTCCCTCTTACAATCAGGGAGTGGAGACAAATAGATATGTGCACTGATAAGATCAGAGGTTTTTAAATTCACCAGAACTCAATGAATCTTTTTAAAATTTGATTAATTGCTATGGCCAAAAAAATCCATAGTCAGATGAAATACACAATCTAGTTTATAGCCACAAATCAGATAGTTTCTTCATCCATTTATTAGTGTGTGTGTGCATGCACGCATGTGTGGCGTGCATGCCATTACTGTGTCTTGAACTGAGGATCTGAGCACTCTCACTTGGCTTTAAAAAAAATAAAGCTGGTACTCTACTGCTTGAGCCATGGCTCCACATCTGGCTTTTTGGTGGTTAATTGAAGATAAGAGCCTCACGGACTCTCTCCTGCCTGGGTTGGCTTTGAACTGCGATCCTCAGATCTCAGCCTCTGGCTGTGAGCCACTGGCTGTTTTATTATTTACATCTCCAATGAACCCCTGCAAATTTCTGAGCTCGAGACCAGGATTTGGGCTCATAATGAAAAGCAGCATCATTTAGAGCCTCTGGCCTCAGACTCCTTACAGCCTAAAGGGAGAGAAAGTCCCTCGCTTCAAAACTGTCACCTGTGTGGGCATGCTTTGTAACTCCAGTCAGGGCTAGCAAGGGCAGCGCATAGGACTGGGGCTTGGGAACGCCTCTGAGCAGGTGATGTGGCAATGGAGATTCAAAGGGTGAAGAGGAGTTAGCAGGGTGAGGAGCGGAAGAAAGAATATTCCAAGAGGGGCAGAGGGTGCAGAGAGGAATGAGGAAAGAAATGAGCCGGAAGCAGGAGGAGGCAAAGGTGCCTGGAGGAGGCCAGGGTGGCCTAAGGAAGCCATGGTGGCTGGGGGGCTGGGTACTGGGTGATGCTAGACGAGGGTAGAAAAAGAACACAGCCGTGGTCAGGCCTGGAAGGGCCTCATTAGTCTTAGGAGAACAGCTTGACTCTGTCTTGGTTCTTGCTTCTAAGCTGTGTGACAGAAGGTGACCGGGCAATGTCTCTGTGCCTCCTCTGCCCCGTCTGCTCTGATGGCCCTGCCTGCCCTGCCCTGGCTGTGAGAACCCCAGTAGCCATTCTCTCTCCTCTGCCACGCCCCCAGCCTTCTACCCCCTCTGCACATGGGGAGCTCTCTGGCCTCGAAATTTCCCATGGCAGGAAACGGACTCCCACCAAGTTCATCGGATTTCCTACCAACCAAATTCAAAAGACGCCCCTGGAAAGGACAGCCAGGCTGTGAGGAGCAGCTCCCCCTCCCCGCTGCCAGCTAGGGGAGTCCCAGGAGGGAGCCCCAAGGAACCGGCATCTTAGGATGCAGCTGGCTCACCCTGGGGCCCGAGGCAGCCCCAGACCTTGGCTGTTCTTATTATCGCCCTCCTCACACACCCAGGGGTTGCTGGCATCTTTTGCACTCAGGGCCATGGGGGATTTGAGCAGGCCTGGGACTAGGTCTCCATGACAGGCACAAAAACTGTTGGAAAAGACAACAGAGAGCTGGGAGCTTGGCTCCCCAAGCCAACACCTGTACCCTGGCCAGTGGGGTTGCCGTGGGCTCCGGGGAGGGGGGGCTGCTGGCCCTGCTGGTCCTTTCTCCTGGACTCCTACGTGACTTCCCTCCATCTGCTCTCAGTTCTCAGGCACTGCCAATGGTCAAATGACCTATCTATCAAAACACTGCCTTCTGGAAAGAGGGGACAAAATTAAGCAACCACACTGATGCTAAAATACCATCTAATTCGGAGACATTGAAATGGAAAGCATGAGGCTTGGA
This sequence comes from Dipodomys spectabilis, assembly GCF_019054845.1. Classification (NCBI taxonomy): domain Eukaryota; kingdom Metazoa; phylum Chordata; class Mammalia; order Rodentia; family Heteromyidae; genus Dipodomys; species Dipodomys spectabilis. The sequence continues at coordinate 19,791,747 of NW_024870840.1, read as the reverse complement.
ATCAGAAGATGGTGGTAAACTACCTTGCTGGCCAGGAGAAACAGAGGGAGAGCCTGAGCGTTTTCCTCCATTCTCTGTGCCGGGAAGCGGTGTAAGGCAGAGAAGAGACCATGGTCTCCACAAGGAAGAGGGAGAGAGTGGCTGTGAGAGTCTCAGATAGTGCGATGGAGAAGAACTCCAGCCGGTGCATGGCGGGAACCATAGCACAGAGGATTCTGGGACAAGGAGATGCTGCAGGGAGGGGTGGCCGCCTGGGGAGGCTAGGTTCTGATCACAATGGACGGCCAAGTTTGAGAAAGGAAGGAAAGAAGGGTGCTTCATATAGAAGGAGCAGCATGGGGACACGGGCTGGGAGGGCAGCGCTGGCTCCCTCCCGAGGGGGTGTGGTGTGGCTGGAAGTAGAAGGCAGGGGCGGGCAGGCAGAGACGCAGCCCCAAGGGGACAGAGAGGGCTCATAGAGACGTTCTGGGGCTTTGGCTTAAAAGAACGGAGTGGCTTGGCTCTGTGGCAGGCCACAGGAGTCACAGCCGGCTTTGCCATTCTCTGGACCTGGCAGAGGAGAGGAGGACTGGGTCACAGTTTTGAGATTCACTGGCCGGGCATAAGGACGGAGATGGCCGGCTTGAGCAACCAGTGAGTTGTAGTTAGCAGAGAGTAAAAGCAGGATTGAAAGCAGGGCACAATAGGGGTACACCCAGATTCCCCACTTCTCACCTCTGTATAACTTTCCACCTATATATCTGCCTATCTACCTATCCTCTCCCTCCCTCCCTCCCCCCCTTACTCTCTCTCTCTCTCTAATGCCCAGTACTAATGCTTGAACTCAGGGCCTGGGCACTATCCTGAACTTTTTTTGCTCAAGGCTAGTGCTCTACTTGTTGAGCCACAGCTATCTCCCATTTTTTTTTTTTTTTTTTTGGTGGTTAATTGGACATAAAAGTTTCTTGGATTTTCCTGCCTCGGCTGCCTTTGAACTCTGGTCCTCAGCCTCCTGAGTAGCTAGGATTACAGGCGTGAGCCACCAGGCCCAGCTAACAAGCTTCCTGCCCCATTACTTTGTGCGAGGCCTTATGGTTACAAAAATACAGAAAGTCACTGATCAAATGTTACCTTCTTAAGGGGAATTCCTGGCTGCCTTGTCCAAGTATGTTTTCTCTGGTCCTGTTACCCTCTTCATTTCTCTTTAACTTTACATTTCTAATCTTTTTTAAAAACAAAATCATTTGCAAGTGTTTGGTCTGCGTGTCCTAGAAGACCATCAGCTCCTTGATGGAGGGGTCCGTGTCTGTTTGGTGCACCGCCCTAGAGCCTCGACCACTGCCTGGCACTGAGGCCGAGCTCCAGGCTCCCAGCAGTGGAAGCAGACAGGCTGTGAGGCACACTCCCCACGTGTCTTCTAGACCAGTCTTATTCTCCACTTGGCTAGAGACACTGTGAAACCATGGGAAAACAGCAGCTGTCTTCCTCCCCATGCCCACCCCCGCCCCAGCCCCAGCCTTGGGATCACCCAGCTTTGAGAAGCTGATAGGAAGCCGAGTCCTCTGGGTACAGGGCTCACGTGCTCTGGGTGGAAAACCTTGCTAGGTACCCCCTGGCCTGAGGTACTGACTTAGCAGATTGGGTTTGACTTGGAAGTGCTGCCAGCCCGTTTCCTTGTGGACACTTGCTCCATCACCCCTGACCTTCTGTGACCTTGGGGAGTCTCCCAGATGCCGACAAGAACACGCAGGGTCAGGTACAAGACCCACGAGGGTTCCATTTTGTGGCCTTGGCCCCCGACTTCCACACTGTGCTCACCGGGTGCCCTTCGCGCTGCGGTGCCAGCCCCCTCGTCAGAGCCCTAGGCAGAGCCCACTGGAGGGCAGAGCTTTCTTTAGCCCAGTTCTGCTGTAGCTCACTCCTCGGCTCCAAGACTCCTTCCCCACCCTGCCCTCTGTCTCCCTCTCCTCCAATCATCCCCAGCAATCTATCCCCTGTTTCTCCCCGCCATCTTTGCAGAAAAGGTGACCTTACCAAACAGCTCTTCATCCGTTAGGAGGACAGTCATGAGAGTTGTTTGCTGGCCGCCTCCTCCATGTTCTCAATGCGCTCTTCGTTAATGGCTACAACTCTGAAGGCACGCGCCACCATACCGTTTATGTCTATCTTGAGAAGCCCAGAGAAGTTGGGTAACTTGCCCAAGGTCACACCACAAAGTGTCAGAGCTGAGAGTCCAACCTCAAACCTGTGTTTAGCCTTGTGGTATTAACTACTTCATATTCACAATTTTGCCTGAGAACCCAAATCTATAAGCAAAGCTCTCTTGAGAAGTTGAGGGCAGGATTGAGTACTGAAGAAGTCTCCGACATTTTGAAGCTAGAAAGGATTTATTCCTTACCCAGGGTAGAGTAACTGGAGGAACTGCCAGATTTTTCTTTTCTTCTCTCCCTCTTTCCCTCCCTCTTTCCCTCCCTCTGTCCCTCCTTCTCTCTTGTTGAGACAAAGTCTTACTTACTATGTAGCCCAGGCTGACCTCAAATTCCTAATTCTCCTACCTCAGCCTCCCAAGTGCTGGGATTGTAGGTGATGCTACCATGCCCAGCTCTGCTGGGACTTCTCACTGCTCTATAAATATAAAGTGTGTCCAACTGCAGGCTTATCCCTCTCTTGTAGGTTTGGGGGTGGGAGGCTCAACTTCTTCCCACTCTTTGGTCTACAGGAAACTTTCCCTAGCCACAACTTGGGCTGTCCCTGCCCCAGCATCTCCAGGGCCTCCTGTTCCCTCCCTCCCTCCCTTCCACAGCAGCCCAGGGGCCGTCTTCTACACTGCAGTTCTGATCTCTTTCCCCACCTGTGCTCATTTTCTTTGACAACATCGACCTGTGTTCTGGGCACCTTCTCATCTGCCCACTCATTCACTCACTCACCCAAGACCCCTCCCTGCTCCGCCAGCCACTGTCAGTCCTCCGTGGTCCCTGAGCACCTCTGGACCTCTCACTCCTCATCTTGGGACAGACCTGGCACGTAGTAGGAACTTAGTCAATGAAGATGAAGCTGAGGATGAGGGGGGGTGAAGAAGACAAGAGGGTGGATGGGGGCGACCTTGAGAGAAGGAAGATGGGGAGGAGGAGGAGGAGGAGGAGGAGGAGGCGGAGGAGGAGGAGGATGGAAATGAGGAGGAGGCTGAGGATGGAGGTGAGGAGGAGGAGGAGGATGGAGGTGAGGTGATGATGAAGAGGATGAGGAGAATGCAGATGAGATGGAGGAGGGAGAGGAGGAGGCGGGGGAGGCTGGGGGGGGATGTGGATTTTGAAGGTGAAGTTGAGGATGGATTGAGTCCTCCTCCCAGGTGAGCACTGATAAAGGCTCAGAGTAGGGCCCAGGAAACCATCCGCCATTCCTCATGCGCCGTGTGGACCTTTGTCCACCGAGGCTTGCATTTGTGGCTGGAGAGCGCGGAGGGGCAAGGGGAAGGGAGACCTTCTCACCAGCCCATGGCTGAGTCCTCTGTGCCCTGTCCTGTCTCAGGGACCGTCCCGGTGCGCGCTCCTTAAGCCAGCCAGTATCTGTCTGTCTGCTGTCATGGATGACTTGGTGGCATACCGCGGCACAGGGAGGCACGCTCTGCCCTCTGGCTGTGCCAGGGGAGGTGCGAAGGGGTCTCCCAGGGCCGGCATCGGGGTCAGCAGCGTGGAAGCCGCATGCTTGCCTTCTCAACTGCGGAGGTCATTCATCTTCCTTGGCCAGGGGCCTTTCCTTCACCTCCCCATCCAGCAACCGCCTCAAATCCAGCAACCTCGGGTATCCTGCTCAGCCTCTGTCCCCTCTTTGCCACATAAGGACCTTGTGGTGGCACTGGGCTGCCCAGGTGACCGGGGAGAATCGCTCTAGCTGCAGGCCCAAAGTCCACCTCTGTCCTGCATTCCTGTTCATCGTGCAGTGACGGACCATCGGAGCCTCATCACGTTCACAGGCCTTGCGGTAGGGCCGTCCCACGGGGAGCATTGGCTTGGAGAATTCCACATTCACACCTCAGCCTGCAACAGGGCTCCCATGGGCAATAATTAGATTTGACTATTATTAACTAAATAAAATTAACAGTGGCTTTCAAGCAAAGGATCTGGAGGTTTGAGGTACCAGGCCTGCCTGGGGTCTCTTGAGACTTGGTAGCAATACAAGCCTGACCCTTCCTGTTCTGTGTCCTTCAGCCTCACAGCTCATCATGACTGCCAGAGCTCCAACCATTGCCTGCCTGCACATCCCATACAGCAAGCTAAAGAATGGCACTAAGGAGCTTTCCTGGCTATCACATAACAGATTGTGCTTTTGTTCCATAGATCAGACATTTATTCTGTGACCAGACACTACGTACAAGAGCATTTTTTTTTCTTTTGTCACTCATAGGGCTTGAACGGAGGACCTGGATGCTGTCCCTGAGCTCTTTCCCTCAAGGCTAGCGCTCTACCACTTTGAGCCACAGCTGGTGGTTAATTGGAGATAAGAGTCTCATGGATTTTCTTACCTCGCTGGCTTCGAGCTGTGATCCTCCGACCTCAGACTCCTGAGTAGCTAGGATTACAGGCATGAACCACCAGCACCAGGCTGGAAAAGACAAACTTTAATCCAGGTAGCCAAGGTGCCCAGCGACACACTGGAGGCCGCAGGGTTTCATGAGAAGGAAGAAGGGCAGGGAGACGCAGTAGCTCACGGGGCTCCGGCCCCTGAGTCCTTGGGGTCTAGAGAGGGAAGGGACTTGGCCATGACCCAGACAGCCCCTGCCACCCGCCATGCCCTGGCACCTTTGTGGGCAGATGGCGTCCTCACCTTCGGAAGCCCCAGCCCTTCGCCCTCCTGAGTCTGTCATCTCTTTTCCTGTCTTTCTTCTCTACTCCCTTGGGTAGTTCTGGACTCCTGGCATCCCCTCCCCCCAAGCCATCCCATCCTGTCTGCTCATAGCCCTGAGTGATACAGGATTTCAGGCCAGCTGAGGGAGCCCCACCCTACCCCGGAGTGTAGCTTCTCTGCTGGAAGGCCTGTGGAGTTCGGTCAGTTGGTGGGAGGCTGGAGCCGTGGGTCAGAATGCAACAGTTCAGGCAGTGTCTGGCACATTGTAGGCTCTCTGCAGACATTTTTAATTAGAGAAAGAAGGAGAAGGTAGCTTTGCTTTGTCTGAGCGTTCATCTACGTTCACCTCTGCTCACCTTGCAAATGTGCCCATCCTCCCGCCCGTCCGTGCAGTGGTTTTGTAGGTGGGGTGGGGGCTGGTGCTCTCCACCGCCGCCCCTCAGCAGCTCTATGCTGAGGGACAAAAAGGGACAAAAGGGACACCTGGAAAGGCAGGAAGACGTTCCGAGGCCACCCACAGAATCACTGGGACTCTGAGAGCCTCTTGTTGCACACAGTGCTGGCTCCTGTGACTGGAGCCAGTCTGCCATGGAGGAGTGACAGTGCCTCACGCCTGCAGTCCTAACCACTCAGAGGGCTGAGATCTGAGCATCATGGCTTGAAGCGAGCCAGGGCAGACAAACCCAAGAGACTCTTATCTCCACCAGTGAAAAAAGAAAAAGAGAAATGGAGCTGTGGGGAGGAGTAGCCCCTGGGTTCCTTTTGGATATCTGGAGATACCCCCCCCCCAAGAATGCACAGGTGAAGCAATTCCAAACACAGATCATCAGCCTCTGATGTCCAGTACACTGATCTCTCTGTATCCTGGGGGTACTGGTTCCAGCCTGGCCCATCCCTGCAGATACCAAATCCCACAAATCCTGTAGCATCGTGTTGGCCCGTCACCTGGGTGAATCCTCAGGTATACCTGAAGTCATCTGGAGACTGCTCCTTAATGACCATGCTATGTAAATAGCTGAGGAAATAAACTACAAGAAAAATAGGTCTGTATATGTCTAAGATGGATACAATTTTTTTCCTGGGGCTGGAACTCAGGGCCTCCTGCTTGCTAGGCAGGCACTCAGCCACTTGTGCCACACCCTCAGCAATGCAATTTAAAGTGTGTGTGTGTGTGTGTGTGTGTGTGTGTCTTTTCTTTTTTGTGGGTCATGGGGTCTGAACTCTGGGCCTGGGCGCTATCCCTCAGCTCTTCAGCTCAAGGCTAGCACTTTACCACTTGAGCCACAGCGCCACTTCCGGCTTTTTTCTTTTTGCTTATGTGGTGCTGAGCAATGGAACCTAGGGCCTCGTGCATGCAAGGCAAGCACTCTACCACTGAGCCACCTTCCCAGCCCCGTGTATTTCTGTCTCTGTAGTTGGTTAAATTCATAGTTGCAGAGCCCACAGAAATGCAGGGTGAGTGTCCTTGCTTGGAGCTTTCTCAGGAACGGCCGCCTGTGCCGGGGTGGCAGGGTGGGGGGGGGGGGGGGAAGGGAGACAATGACCATCTTGTCTCACACGGAAGGATTTTGGGGAAAACAGGAGTTTGGACCCTGGAGAGACAGTCTGGGGTGACAGGGATCCGGAGTGAGCCTGAGGCAGCCCAGGCCGCTGCTCTCCTGAGTGGACCTCTCACACTTTGGGGCGTCCCTGCCGCCATCTTGGATGAGGTCAGCCCTGAACTTGCTCCCTCATTCATGTCCTTGTTGGATCCATCTCATGAGCCCCCGCTCCTGCTGAGGAGAGCCATAGTCATTTCTAACAGCGTAGATCAAATCATCACCCGATTAAGGACATCAGCGGATTTCTGGGCGTTCCTAGGGGGCTGGAAACAAGCCAGACCCCCTCATCTCAGCAGCAGAGGGACACCAAGCAGGAAAGGCAGGAGGGCCAATGCGGCTGCCTTTAGAGGGACCCAAGCTGCCTGGAGCAACTAGGCTCTGGGAGCCCGCGGTGGGATGGCTGGGGGGGGGGGGTGACCGTTCTCACAATGAAGCTGATGGGATTTTAATAGCCAGACAGATGGCCTGGTTGGGGGGTGGGAGGGAGGTGAGGAGAAAGGAAGATTTTTTTTTTTTTTTTAATTTTAGGAGGGAAAACACTTCCATAGCTTCTCTTCAATTAAACCCAAGTGAGAGCCATCCATGACCGGAAGATGGATTACCATTGTTAGGATCGCTTGGTGTGACTGTCTTGGTTTTATAACTGCGTGATTGAGCGTCAGTGATAAACTAGGGCAGGCCTCTCCAACCCATCCACTGACTTCCAGCGCCAACAGAATTAAACCGGCTTCATTGGCTCTTACAATATAATCACGATCCCAAATCATTGTGGTGGCGATGTTCTTAATTATACAAGCAAATATGTTTCATTTATTGCATTCTCTATTATCCACTCTCCCCAAGGCTTTCAGATTCTAGCCAACCCACCTTTGAGCAGCCAGAATTTATGAAATTTTTGCATCAAAAAACTTGGGAATGAAGGGGTAGGGGCTAATACAGAGAAAAGGGAGTTTTCATGCAGAAAGATACCAGGTATGGTAGTTCTCACTTGTAATTCCAGTTATGGGAGGTAGTGGTGGGAGGAACAGCATTTGAGGCCAGCCTGAGCCAAAAGCTAGCAAGATCTTACCTCAAAAACAAGCCAAGAATGGTGGTACTACCTATAGTCCTAACTATTCAGGAAGTATATACAGGAGGATCAAGATTCCAGTCCAGCTCCAAGTTAGCCAGATTTTATCCGGAGGAAAAACTAAACTGAACAACTGAACTATCAAAAGGACTAGAAGCATGGTTGAGGAGGTAAAGCACTTAGCCCATGAACACAAGAACCTGAGTTTCATTCCTAGTACCTAGGCTCCCAACTCATGGACTGGCTTTGAGCCATTATCTTCCTATCTCATGCATAGCTAAGATTATAGGGGTGAGCCACAGGTACCAGTGGTGTCAGAGATTTGGAGAAAAGGCAGAATGGAGATGTGGGAAGAGATGAAGGAAGTGAGCTGGAAGGAGATTTAGGATGAAGGCACCTTCCCCAGGGAAGAGGAGCTCAGGGTTCAGGACCTTCTGTCTGAAGGCTGAGGCTCAGTGGAATTGTCAGGTACCCGCTGTGCAAGAGTCCCAGGTGTGACCAAAGACTCAGGTTTCCTGATTTCCTCCTTATGAGAAACCTCCCACTCAGAATAGCATTGCACACCTTAAGCTAGTGCCGTTCCATGTGATATTTCCAAACTGGCAAGGCCCAGCGGCTCTCCCGGGCCTTGGGAAGTTTTCTGTGTGTGTCCTCAGGGTCAACATCCTTATTTCAAGACTCTCAGTGCCAAAGTAGCCAAAAGGGAAGCTGGGGAATGAGAACAAAGGAAAGAGGAGGAGCAAGAAAACATAAGACAGGTGAATCTTCATAAAGCATCTCACATAACCATTAAGAAAATAGCTAAAAGCTGGAGTGGAGGCTCGTGTCTGTAACCCTAGCTACTCAGCAGGCTGAGTGAGATCTGAGGATCATCATGGCTTGAAGCCAACCCAGGTAGAAAAGTCCATGAGATGCTTATCTCCAACTAATCATCAAAAGGCTGCAAATGGAGCAGTGGTTCAATTGGTAGATTGCTAACATGGAGTGAAAAAGCTAAGGAATGGTGACCAGGTCCTGAGATTAATCACCAGCACCAGCACTAGATAGAAAGAAAAAGAACAAAAGGAAGGAAGGAAGGAAGGAAAAAGAAAGGAAGGAAAAAAGAAAGAAAGAAAGAAGGAGAAGGAAAAGCAGCTAAAATATGTTAAAAATAAAAAGAAAAGAAAATTAGGGAGCCAGGTGCCAATGGCTCACACCTATAATCCTAGTTACTCAGGAGGTTAAGATCTAAGGCTCATCGTTCAAAGCCAGCCAGGTAAGAAAGTTCATGAGACTCTTATCTTTAATTAACCACTGGAAAACTGAAGTGATGCTGGGCTCAAAGCAGTAAAGCATAAGCCTTGAGCAAAAGAGCTCAGGGAAAGCACCCAGGCCCTGAGATCAAGCATGACTTGGGGGGCGGGGGAGGAAAGAAGGAAGAGAAGGAAGGAAGGAAGCAAGCAAGCAAGGAAAGAAGGAAGGAAGCAAAGAGGGAAGCAAGGAAGGAAGGAAAGAAGAAAGGAAGCAAGGAAAGGAAGGAAGGAAGGAAAATTAGGGGATAATACAAATAAATCAGCTGGCAGCACAGTGGGGAAAAGGACCTTGAGAAGTGGGATTCAGGGTCACAAGGTCAGATGTGGTGAAGGTCGTGGTCATGGAGAGTAGCACAGTGGCAGTGGTCATAATGACAACAGAAATGACCAATATCATAGGGACTGATACGTGGACCAGTTCTTTGCCTAGTCCAAAACCTTTAACTTCCCTTACATCATTTCAGTGGGAAAGCTGAAATTCCCACCCCGCAAATCACCCCAGCTCAGAGTCCAGAGGGAGGGAGGCTGCTGGCCGCTCTTTGCTGTCACAGGTGAATGGCAGATGGAGGGGAGATGGTCCTCAGGGACCCAAGCCCCTGCAGCCCCGCCCCCATCTCTGCGGCTGCAAGCTGACTCATAACCAAGTCAGTCCCCGAGACTGACAGTCTATCACTTGATCCCTGTAAAATGTGTAAATGATTATGGGCTGGTTCCTAGTGGATAAATAGAAATCAGTTGTGATAATTGAAACATATTTACTTTTTGATTAGCAGCAGCCTACAGTGAAGTCTGCGGAAAGCCATGTCTGGTAACCTCTTACAGAGCTCCACCGGTGTCATCACAAGCGGAGCCGATGGTGTGGCCAGGCCTTGGCTGACTTTTCCATTTTCATAAGAAGGGCTTTAGACCCTGGCTGTCAGGGTACTGTACTTACCCAGAACTAATCGCAGATTTTATTTATTTGTTAATTTATTTTTGTTGGTTGTGGGGCCTGAACTCTGAACCTAGGAACTGTCCCTCAGCTCTTCAGCTCAAGGCTAGCACTCTACCACTTGAGCCACAGCACCACTTCCACAGATTTTTTTTTAAGAAAAAAAAATATGGGGCTGGGAAAGTGGCTCAGTGGTAGAGTGCTAGTCTTGCATGCATGAGGCCCTGGGTTTGATTCCTCAGCACCACATAAGCAGAAAAAGCTGGAAGTGGCACCATGATTCAAGTGGTAGAGCGCTAGCCTTGAGCACAGAGAGGCTTAGGATAGCAGCAGCCAGGCCCTGAGTTCAAGCCCCAGGACCGGCCAAAACATTAATTAATTAAGTAATTAAATATAAACATACTGACAGTCTGCCAAAAACTATATATGTTTTCCTCAAGAATAACTAAGAAGGGACTCTCAGATCAAGGCAGGGCAGCTGTGCGGTGGCAGGCAGAGTAGTAATTGTCTGCATGGGGCCGGGCCAGGCTGTATATATTTTTTTGTTTTTTATTTTTATTTTTGTCAGTCATGGGGCTTGAACTCAAGGCCTGGGCACTGTCCTTAGCTCTTTTTGCTCAAGGCGCTCTACCACTTTTAGCCACAGCTCCACTTCCTGTTTTCTGGTGGGTTCATTGGAGATAAGAGACTCACGGACTTTCCTGCTTGGGGTGGCTTTGAACTGCGATCCTCAGACCTCAGCCTCCTGAATAGCTAGGATGACAGGCGTGAGCCACAGGCATCGGGCTCATATATTGTAATGGAGAGGGTTGGCTGGATCCACACTCGAGACCCTCATGTTCTATTCTGTTCTGGCAGTGGCCCTCAGGGCCTCGACCTTAGGAGGAGGCTTTGTGGTGAAATCAAATTCCAACAGGGTTGGAAACGTAGGGGGATTGAGTCAAATTCTGGGGAATGCCATGTGGGAGCCCTGAGGGGCTGGAGAGGGGAGGGCCTGACCGCAGGGAGGAGGAAGCCATCCAGCTCTGGAAGGGAGGGGGCATGGTGGGGAAACAAGGAGGAGCAGGGGGTGATGGCCGGCCTGGGAGTGGAATCGAGGCCAGGCCTGTAGTGTGGGAGCTGTTGGGAGACGATGTGACATGTACGGGGGGGGAAGGATGGGAGGCGAAGTGGGTCACACCTTTGTGGAAATGATAAGAAAATTGGGTCAGAACTGTGGGGGAGAAGGCTTGAGAATTGGGTCGAGCCTTTGGATAGAGGGGAAAGTGGGTCAAATGTGAATGTACGTGGAGAAAGGGGAGGAGGGGGGCGCTGGGGACAGCAGGCTGCTCCCCAGATCGGAGGGGAGGGCCCAGCAGAAGCAGCCATTCCCTCCCCACTCCGTTGGCCTGCTGGCTTGCCCTCGCATTGACTTAGACTCACACGATCGATGGACTACCCCAAATCACGTGACCAAAAGCACAGCCAGGACAGGGGATCATTCGCCCTTTACTGTGCTTCGCAAACCTACCTTGGCGTTTGTGGTGGTGACGATTCCCCGGGACATTAGGCCACTGTGGGCTCTGTCTCCCTCTCTTTAGCCCACGCACCAACCCATCCACAATTCTCTCTTCTCTCCGACCCCTAGCATCATGATTTCGGAGCGTCAGAAATATAGTTGGTAAATAAGAGCTGAGTGATGAGTTCCTTGTAGCAGCTTCCAAGCTGGCCGTGCTGGCTACACCATGCCTCCAAACTACACTGAAAAGGGACGTCCGCCCTCCCTCTCATCAGCTCGATGCCTATTGGCCGCTGGACTGAGGAGAGACATTCTCAAAGCACAAACGGAACACACAGTTCACAGCTCTGTCTGCCAGGGCCTTGCACAGCAGAATCACTGGCATCCGAAGAACATGCTTATGACGGAAAGGGCCAGCACATGCCAGTGTGCTGCTCTGGTAGCTTTAGCTCTAGTTACACCCAGGGTGGGTTAACAATGTCCACTCAAGACCTACCATCTCTTCTGGGGACCTAGAAACGGAGTTCTAATAAACTGGATTCAATTAAGGCATGTTGATCAATCTGCATTTGGGTTCTGAGGATGCCCTTTCCATGGCATGAGTCAACATCACCCATGAGATGGGCTTCTGGAATCTTCTGGGATCTTCTATCTACCTGTCTTGGCAAGACAGGGATAGGTTGACTAGGGAATAGCCTCCTTGTAGGAGAAAAGAAGGATGGAGACATCACTTACAGGGATGTGTGCTTGTTCAGCTGAACTTTTAGATCAAGTCACTGGGCTCTGGTATTTCTTGCCTGGGAACCCGTTGGCTGTAGAGGGGCCTTGCTGGTTCCGACCGCCTCCAGGAAATTCAGGGAGGGGTGGGAGGGGGTACCAATCCCTCTGCGATTCAAAGCAAGGCTTCATTTTTCTTTGGCAGAGTTATTTTGAGTCATTCATTATGATTTTCGCCCCCTCTAGAGCAGAGGCTGTTTGATGCTATAAGACATAAGAAGCACAAGGAGGAACGCGATCCCCAAGTGTTGTCTTTGCTTCCGTTGCAGAAAAAGTTGGTGCTGACAAAAGATGTTTTAGCGCACAAACACACTTCAGCAGACCAAGAGAGATAGAAAGAGAGAGAGAGAGAGAGAATGCACAAGCTCCATCAGGCAGCTCAGGGAAATTAGGTCCCTGCCTCTTTTCCAGGGCGTTGGGAGGTTGCTCCAGCAGCTGCTCCCAGGCAGTGGGGTACAGACACCCCGCACCGGATGTGGAGGAGGAGAAGCTGGGCTAAGAGCTTTCTGTCTCTTCCACTTCTGAGAGTTGTGACCTTGGCCAAGGCTCTTAACCTCTCTGAGCCTCCGCATCCTCCCCCTGTGCAGGAGGAAAGGCAGATGGTGGCTGCCTCAACCGTGAGCCACAGCTTACAAAGCCCCATCCTACCTGTTCTCCCCGCGCATGCGTGGGGAAGACACTTAATGTGGACTTGAAGCCCTGAGACCTGAGTTCCACAGAATAGTTCTGGCAGTCATATGAGTTAAAATAGGAATCCCAGGCTGGGTGTGGTGGTGCATACCTGTGAACCCCAGCTACTCAGGAGGCAGAAAGTAGGAGGATTGGGATTTGAAGCCTACATGGCAAACATACAAGACCCTATCTGAAAAGTAAACTAAAGCAAAAAAAAGGGGGGCGGTGCTCGGGTGGTCTAGTATTTGCTACATGAGCTTCTGAGTTCAAACCCCAATGCTTAAAACAATTTTTTTTTGTTTTTGGCCCACCATGAGCCTTGAACTCAGAGCCTAGGTGGGCACTGTCCCTGAGCTTTTGGCTCAAGGCTAATGCTCCACCACTTTGAGCCACAGCGCCACTTCTGGTTTATGAGTGATTAATTGGAGGTAAGAGTCTCCAACTTTTCTGCCCAGGCTGGCTTGGAACCATGATCCTCAGACCTCAGCCTCCTTAGTAGCTAGGAATACAGGCGCGAGCCACCAGTGCCTGGCTTAAAACAATTATTTTAAATGATGTTTTAAAATCTAGGAGTCCACTGGTCGCCTTGAGTTAGTGGTTTAGCCTCTCTGAGCCTCAAGTGTCTCATTTGCAAAATGAGCGATCCTGTTGCCTGGGAGGGTGGCAGTTTGCATGGATCCTTGGTGGCAAACAGGACTCTCTGACAGAGAGGGCCGTGACCCCAACTGCAAAAGATCTGTCTGCCACCAAGATTCAGGTTAATCCCAGTAGTAATGAAGGGAAGACCAGCGTTGTATGGTCTGAAGCTCGGGGAGGGCTGTAGCAATGTGTGTAGGGGCAACGAATGTCCTGTAACTAGCTTTCCTGGGGGAAAAGGAGCGAAGCTATTCTTTCAGATTGGAGAGGATGCCACTGTGGGCATTGGCATCACCCAGATAAGAAGAACCACCATAAGCGCTGTGCCCTTGGCCCTCCTCCTCCTCTCCGTGCCCCCACAATTGTGGACCTCCAGGGGTGCACATGGGGCTGGATGCAAGCATGCGGGCAGAGCGAAGCCCTCAAAGTCCAGGCCAGAAGTGCAGGCCTCTGCTCTCCTCTAGCCATTATTCACTAGGCTGTGTTTGTGAGGCAGAAGAGTCAAACCAGCCTTTCATTCCCTCCTCTTCCCTCTTTCTCAAGTATCTCCCTACAGAAAGGGAAGGAAAGGAATCTCCTGATAACAGGGGCAGGAGAGAGAGGCAGAGCTTAGGGACCATGCTGGCAGGCAACCAAGGTGGCAGGTTATGCCTTTCCCTGCCAGGGAGACTTTGAAATTCATTGCAACCCAGTGGGCCTGGAGGTATTCCATGAGACATCATCCCTATGAGACCCGCCATCTTGGATATGTGCCTCCCAGCACTTCCCAGGATGACTCTGAGGATCATAGGAATGGAATTCACCTCCCAGGCCTTTAAAACCTGATCAAAGCCTCCCTGTTGGGTGAAGGAAAAAGAGAAGACAGGACCGATGGGCTTCTTCCTTTGAAGCGTCACCTCTAAGTGACTCTACCTTCTCTCCAATCTCATGAGTAATAAGAGCCAGGGGGCCTAGAATACTACCCATAGTCCAGGCACTGTTCTAAAGGCCTTGTTTCAGTTGCCTCTCTTTGACTCTCACAACAGCCCTCCCATTTGTTTTACAGATGAGGAAACTGAGGCTCAGGGAGATCAGGTCACTTATTCAAGGCCACATCTCCAATTAGCTGAGATCAAGATCTGTCTCAGCGCCAGATCTGCCTCATTCTTCCCCATGGTATATATAACACAGTGTATAGATAGAACACGGTCCTGAACTCGGGCTGTCTGCGTTCAATGCAGCTATCACAATGGACTGCAGTGGGCTTCCATGTCTTCACCTGTGAAATGGGTTTTGTAAAGTGGCTTAAGAATTACCATTGACTTTTAGGTCATGTATTGAGGCTCGACCATGATCCTCGCTATTTGGTGGAGATAGGGAGACAGAGGCTGGAGGCCATCCTGAGGGTGTGAGCTCATGAAACTCCATGTCAAGCCCAGGCTAAGCTTAGCACCACCCGTCTGTGGTCCCAGCAGTGGGGGAAGCACATGGCTCAAGTGGTAGGGCACTTGCCTAAGAAGTGTGAGACCCTGGGGGCTGGGAAGGTGGCTCAGTGGTAGAGCGCTTCCCTTGCATGCATGAGGCCCTGGGTTCGATTCCTCAGCACCACATAAGGCAGAAAAAGGTGGAAGTGGTGCTGTGGCTCAAGTGCTAGAGTGCTAGCCTTGAGCTGAAGCGCTGAGGGACAGTGCCCAGGCCCAGAGTTCAGGCCCCACGACCAACCAAAAAAAAAAAAGAAATGTGAGACCCTATGATCAAACCCCAGTACTGCCAAGTAATAGTAATAATAATCATCTTTTTTCTTTGTCGTTTGTGGGGCTTGAACTCGAGGCCTAGGCGCTGTCCCTGAGCTCTTTTGCTCAAGACTAGTACTCTTCCACTATGAGCCAGAACACCATGTTTGGTTTATGAGTAGTTAATTGGAGATAAGAATCTCACAGGGACTTTTCTGCCCAGACAAGCTTCGAACCAGGATCCTCAGATCCCAGCCTCCTGAGTAGCTAGGACTATGGGTGTGAGCAACTGATGCCCAGCATTAATAAATAATAATAATAATAGTTATTATTATTAGCAACAATAATAATAATTATTAAACGGGTTTGTTTGCAGTCCATGCTGAGAAATGGGCACCAGAAGCCCACACATCCTTCATGTTGCACTCTTCCCTTGAGGGCCACAGAGCAAGTTGGCATCATAGATTGAGATCACTCCATGGGGCCATTAGCCTGGGCCAATGTCAGCTGCCAGGGCCCAGTCTCAGGGCAGGGGGTTCAAGTATGCTTTCGCTGGTGTCTTATGTGATCCGAGGGAGGGGAAGCTGCCAAGTCGGTGCCCACTAGCAGTCTTGTGCAATCGCCTGAAATTCACTCAGGCTCTGGAAGCAGATCATTCTAGGCCCGCCCCTCCCCCTCCGGTCATTCCCCACACCCACCCTCACTGAGGCCTCTCCTGCCTGCCTGGAGAGAGGAGTCGATTGCTTTGTAAACCATAAAGCGCTTTGTTCGTGGCAGGTCTTCCTCTTCAGGCCGGAGCCCCTGGATAAAGTGGTGAAACAGTGCTGGGCACTGTAATCCTTGTTTCTCAGATCTAAGGATTTGCAGTTCAAAGCCAGCCTGGGCAGAAAAGGCCATGAGACTCTTATGTCCAGCAAAAAGCCAGAGGTGGAGCTATGGTTCAAGTGGTAGAATACCAGCCTTGAGTGAAAAGGCTAAAGACAGCACCCCAGGCTCTGGGTGTTCAAGACCCAGTAATAGCACAAAAGAAAAAAAAACAAAACAGGCTAAATGTTGAATAAACCATGACTGGGGCAGGCAAGAGGGCAGCTGTCACTTGCTGTCTCCCTGACACGAGGCCCCGCCCTCCTTGGCTTCTATACACCAGCCTCCCATCTGCCCAGCGTGGCCCCCATGGCTTCTTCCGCCAGCGCAGCCCCTCCACGGAGACCCTCGTGCGGCTTGTGCCAGTGACGCCTTCCTAGGCAGTCTGCTGTCCATGCGAAGCGTTTACCGATCGTCCTGACATTTGTAAGAGTTCAGAGAATTCGATTTCTAGTCTCTTCCATCTCCTCTTAATCCTTGCTGCCTACCCAGATGGATTAATCACCTTCTTTCCCTTTGTGGGATCCCTTCCATTTCCCACCAGCCCGTGCCCTGCCCCTTGTCTTGGTTTTCTGGAAGATTCATGAAGTCATTCCCTCGCCCACCTCTGAAGTCAGCTCATGGGCACTAGCCGCCTTCCTCACCCACCAAGCTCTGGCTCCAAGCTTGCTTCTTAAACGACTTGCCCTCCAGTGGGGACACGGGGTGGGGTTGGGTCAGTGTGGGGCAGGACGTGGCTGTGAGGAGAGTCAGCAACGCCACTGGAACCCAGATGAGGACGGAAAGACTGACAAGCTGAGCACTGAAACTGCTCCCAGGTTCAAGGTCATCCCACAGTCAGGGGCAGGGAGATTGACACATCCCAAGACCCAGCTTATTAGTAGAGTCTCCGCTCTCTGCAGAAGCCCGCTGAAGCCAGCCTGGTGGGAGGCACCATTGCCTGGGGGCTTTCCACCTCTACTCACTTCCTGCCTTCCATCCACTCCTATTTGAACTGTACCACCTGCAGCCTTTACCTGTTGTTTGTTGTGCTTGTTTGTTTTTTGTTTTAACACGTGTTGCTTTGGCAACCTGAGGTCTCTCTCGTGCTCTACATCTGAGGAGATGCTTTTCCCTGTCTGAGAATGGGCCTGTCCGCACCTCCCATCATTCCTGTCATTTCTCTTCTATGTTGCCCTTGGTTAATTCCCATCTGTCTTGCACATTCTCATCCCTGCTTCTCTCTTCTTTCCACAAGGGCTGGCCACTCTGTCCACTAGCAGAGGCCTCGAAATAGCAGGCACACCCCTTCGAATGTAGACTGTCAGAACCCCCATGGGCCTGTGAAGGGAGGGAAGGGGTGTGGGAGGCAGAGGCTCCAAGCAGGCCCTTGGAGCCTGCAGCGTTGGGCCAGGCCTGTAACTCAGATCTCAGTGCAGCCAGGTGCCCGTAGCTCATGCCTATAATTCTAGCTACTCAGAGACTGAGAACCTCAGTTCAAAGCCAGCCGGAGCAGAAGAGTCCATGAGAATCTTACCTCCAATTAGCCTGAAGTGGAGCTGTGGCTCAAGTGGTAGAGTGCCAGGCTTGAGCAAAAAATCTAAGGGACAGTTCTCAGACTTTGAGTTCAAACCCCAGTACAGACACATACACACACATACACACACACACACACACACACACATGTGCATGTGCATATGCGCATGCACATGCATGCACACAAATCTGACGTGCCTTCACATACCCCAGGAAGTGTGACTAGCCTTCTTCCTTCCATCAACAGGAAGGCTTGAAATTCACAGAGGTTGTGAGCACCTCAAAACGTGCGCGCCTGATGAGTCAGTGTCTTGCAGAGCCCGAGCTCCTCACCCACAGCCTCGCTGTTAGCCGGCAGAACAGTCCGTGTGTAATCACCCGTCTCTCACAGCCCTCATCACGCAAATGCCAATGGGAAGGCACAGGCCTCGCACAGGGGCATGAATTATTTAAACCAATCAGCTGTCAATGAGAGGAACACTTTTGGGGGTCAAATCCAAGGGGAGCTCTCAGCAGCATTTTTCCAGTCTGCTTGGAGACTGTCAGATTAATTTTTACTTATTTATTTCTGACTTTACAGAAAATGTATTTCCACAAGGTCACAGCATTTTCCTCTCCCCCTTTCTGTGTGTGTGTGTGTGTGTGTGTGTGTGTGTATAATTAGGATTTCAGAAATAGAGAGACACTAGTTGAGTCAAGAACATCAGTGTGGACACAGCCTGCAGTTCTGACTGTCCTATCCTTTGAACAAATGATTTGAACATTCCAGATTCAGGAGTCAACCCATTTCCGTTTGGGGGATGCAAGTGTAAAGAGGCATCTTGAAGAGGGTGTTCTGGGCATGGAACAAATTGTAAGCAAAGTCTAGGATGAAGCTCCATTATTTGGCTACCATGATAACCAATACTTGCACAACAGTCCAGTAAGATTTTCCCACCAGCCAATGAGAAACTAAGCTATACTCTATATTCATATTTTCTATTCAATTTTTTTTGTAATTGGCTTCAGGATTTCTTAGGCCAAAACCTTGGCAATGGGGAGCTTTGAGTCTCACAAGATGAGCTAACTGGCCCTGTTCTGCTGGCTTCTCCTTAATTCTTTTCTCGAGTCAATCAAGAGTCAATCACTCTCCAGCCCAGCACCTCATGCTGGCCACGGGCTCTGGTATCTAATCAATGTTTGCTGTCAATGCTTGGAATGAATGAAGCTCATATAAGGTGAATCTTAAGGTTATGTCAATGTCCCACAGAAACTCAAGAGTCAGAAAAGGGGAAAGAGAGAAACTTAATCCTTATATTTAAACAGCTTATCATCTAAGTATGGGAAGAAAGCAACCCTGTGAACACACAACATATGTACACACACACACACACACACACACACACATGCATATTCCTGCACGCACAATCTCTAGGCAGCCAAACGCTAAAGCAGGTGGTTCAGACTCCAAGGACAACAGGCATTCAGAGCCCAGACTCAAGTCATGCCTTTAAGGATGTGCAAGAATTATTGACCTAAGATAGGCATATAGGCATTTAAGGGTGAGTGGTCTGATGAGGAATTTTATGTGTCAACTTGGCTGGCTTATCCAATGCCCAGGAGCTGGTAAACATTCTTTCTGGGAGTATCTGTGAGAGTGTTTGTAGAAGAGATTAGCATTTGAGTCAGTAGACTTGAGAAAAGAATATGGATGGGCTCCATACGACTCACTGAGGGCCCAAACAGAGCAAAACTGAACTACTTCTTCTCTCCTGGGTGGCTGAGGTATCCATCTGCTCTTGCTCATGGTTGTGGGAATCGTAGGTACTGAAGTTCCTGGATTAAAACCAAGACTTCTACCTTCAGTTCCCTTGGTTCCCAAGCCTTTGAACTCAGACTGGGTTCTACTACCGACTTAACAAATCGTTTTTATTTGTTTTGATTTTTAAGCTGGCCCTTTTCAATTCCATCTAGTAAGATTTGGCTGAAATCTGAAAATCAGATTCTGCCACTACCCCAAAGGTCCTGGCTGGCGTCAGTCAGGAGCTGCAATGGAACTTTGAGGAAGAGGAAGAGGACGAGTCTTACGGGAGGTTTTTAGGTCAATGGGGGGAGTGTTCCATGGAGTACTGTTGAACCCTGAGTTCTTCCTTTTCCTCTCTCTCTGCTTTTTGGCCATGAGGTTAGCAGTTTTCTTTACTCTGGGTCCCCTGCTGACTGCCCAGTTCTTGCACCACAGAGGCCCAAAGTGATAGGTCCACTCAGTCTTGGACTAGAAGAATCTCCAAAACCATAAACCGAAATAAACTTTTCATCTCTGTAAGTGAATTACATCAGGTACCTTGTTCTAACAACATGAAGCTGAATAGAGTCACTGCCATTGTGTTCTCTTTCATTAAGATTGTGCTGTTTGCTGGAGGCTGGTGGCTCATGCCTATCATCCTAACTACTCAGGAAGCTGAGATCTGAAGACTGTGGTTCAAATCCAACTTAGGCAGGAAAATCTATGAAACTCTTATCTCCACTTAGCCACCAGAAAACTGGAAGCAGAGCTGTGGTTCAAAGTGGTAGAGTGCTAGCCTTGAGGAAAAAGAGCTCAAAGACAGTGTCCAGGTCTTGGGTTCAAGCCCCACAATCACCAACAACTATATGTACATGCTGTTTACAGAGTGGATCAATCTTAACACATTTCCTCTTTCCGTGGTCTCTATGTGTCTTAGTAGCTGTTTCTCTGTGGACCCTGACTAATTTGTGGGGGCCAGTGCACAGGAGAGGCGGGGGGCCTGGGACCACCGTGGAGTGCTGGCTGGTCCTGAGAATCTTCAGTTGAACATACCAGAACTACAAGCGGGGAATGAGGGACCTGGTGAAGGGGAGAGGGGTGCCGGGGGAAAGCAGCGAGCCCTGGGAACTGGGGTGACAGGATGACCTGCCTGGGAGCCCCTGGGAAGATCTAAGGAGTCTGTGTGGGCTAGACTGTTGCAGCGCCAGAGACTGAGGCGGCCTGGCTGTTTGATGGTGGTTAATATTATCGCGAGCGAGCTGGAGCTGAGAAGTAACAGCAAAGATGAACTGTTTTAGGAAGCCAAGACTAGCAAAGCAAAAAAAAATAGAAGAAGAAGAAAAAAGAACTAAGATAATTACCAGATATTTAGGCCAGAAGCGAAGTGATTAGCATGGCTCTGTAAGGCACACTTAACGACACCCAGTGACCTAATTTCTCGAAGGAGAAACACGAACCCTGGCTTTATCCCTCTTGCTTCAAAGGCAGAGCGGAGCCTCCTGCCTCTGGCCTGCTGTTCCCATGTGTTCTCGCTGGGGACAAAAACAATCTTCCAGGCTTCTGTGTGAAGTTAATGGAGCCTCGTTACCTAGGGGCTTATAGCATGCTTTATAATAATAATAGCGGGTTATAAATGCCCTTCTGGCCAGTGCATTCTCCGTTTCTTTCATTGTTTTTATTATTTACTTAATGGGTACAGTCTTACTGTGTTGCCCAGGCTGGCCTTGAACTCCTAGGCTCAAGTGACCCTCCTGTCTCAGCCTTCCAAGGAGCTGGGACAACAGTCATGTACTACAGCACTCGAATAGCCAGGTGGCTATATCCACTTGGCAGCCATTGGCTGAGGCACAGTGCTAAGCCCTGGGCCAGCCTGAGAGGTCATGGGCTGAGGAGTGGACTCTTGCTGTCAAGTGAGCAGAGCATGAAGGGGAACTGGACCAAAATCCAGCCAGGGACCCTGTGGCTGATGAAAGTTCTCCCTAAGGTAGGCACCGAGTCTTCCGTCTGACGCCCCGCTGCAGGAGGCCTGGGCAGGGAGAAGCTAGGCTGGGAGAGGAAAGAAAGCAGAGCCCAGAGGGCAAGGTGCTGAGGTACACTGGGTGCACTGGGAGCGGAGATGAAGGCAACCAGCCTGCATTCCTCTGAAGGCAGCAGAGTCTTCGTGGGTATTCTGGGGGTGTTTTCCCACAGTTTTTTTTTTATTATGTCAAAATTATCTATAAATGTTACTATTGTTGAGCCGGGCTGTGGTGGCTCACGCCTGTAATCCTAGCTACTCAGGAAGCCTCCTGTCATGGTTCAAAGCTAGCCCAGACAGAAAAGTCCTCATGGTAATCTTACCTCCAATTAACCACTAAAAACCAAAAGTGGCACTGTGGCTCAAGAGTGGTAGAACCCTAGCCTTGAGCAAAAGAGCTCAAGGAGAGCATGCCCAGGCCCTAAGTTCAAGTTCCACAACTGACAAAAATAAAACAAAACAAAAAACTATCGCTGTATGTGTAGCTCAGTAGTATTAAACCCAATCCTGTAGCTACCTCCAACATCTGTCTCCAGACTCTCTGTATCTTATAGATCTTTAGCACTGGGCCCTGGGAACCTGTTTCATCTACCCCCTCCAGGCCCTGGCACCACCCTCTACCATATGTCTATAACACACATAAACCAGTCCCTTGAGCTGCCTCTGGGTGTTCACAATTATAATGTTGCAAACATACAAACGTCTCTATAAGAACTCTTCTGTGGGCTGGGGATGTGGCTTAGTGGTAGAGTGCTTGCCTAGCATGCATGAAGCCCTGGGCTCGAGTCCTCAGTACCACATAAATAGAAAAATCCACAAGTGGTGCTTTAGCTCAAGTGCTGGAGTACTAGCTTTGAGCAAAAGAAGCTCAGGGACAGTGCCCAGGCCCTGAATTCAAGCCCCAGGACTGGCACAAAAACAAAGCAAAATAAAACTCTTCTGTTCTTTTGGACATATACTCAGGAGTGGGACTTCTAGGTCATATGCTAATTCTGTTTTTAATTGTTGGAGGCCCTCTCCCCGTATGCTGTCTGTTAGAGTGACTGGAGCATTTCAAGGTGCCACCAACCGCATTCAGGGCATAGTGCTGCACCTCCTCCCCAGCATTTAGTACTTTCTGCTTTCCCAAGTACCCTAGTGAAATTGGGATTCTTCTGACCCACACAGCCGGGCCTGCATTTCCTTAGAGAGTAAGACGATGAGGACATTTTCATGCACTTATTGGCTACTTAAATGTCATTTGAGTCATTTGTTTGTCCCCCCTCCTTTTCTTTGGCCAGTCCTGAGGCTTGAACTCTGGACTTCTTTGGCTCAAGGCTAGTGCTCTACCTCTTGAGTCACAGCTCCACTTCTGGCTTTTGCTGTGACTAACTGGAGATAAGAGTCTCAAGGACTTTCCTCCCTGGTCTGGCTTAGAACTGCAATCCTCAAATCTCAGCTTCCTGAGTAGCTAGGATTACAGGTGTGAGCCACCGGCACCCAGCCACTTGCTTATTTTTTTTAATGGAGGCTTTATTTCTGTTTGATTTTTTTTTTTAACCCATGGAATTTTTAAAGGGAGTAGTATAAGGCGATTTAAAAATGCTGATAGTTGGAAGCATAGTTTAGTGACAGAGTGCTTGCCTAGCATGTGCAAGGTCCTGAGTCTGATCTTAAGCACTAAAAATTTAAAGATAACAAACAATAATGATGATAATTCTCATTAATTGAGCACTTATATGGTGCTGAAAAGTTCTTTGTGGGTGCCAGTAGGTCATTCACTTAACAGATGAGGAACTAGGAATACAGAGTGGTCAGGTGACCTGCACAGAGCCACTGAGCACAGAAATGGTCGGACTGGGCTTCAAGGCCACACAGCTTGGCTCCAGGGCCTGAACCCTAATCACCAGGCTTGGTTTGACTAGAAAAGTCCCTGTGCCTACATGTGAAGGTAGGCACTGAGAAGAGAAGCTGGAGTCTTAGAGCAACTAGAAATAAATCTTGAGTCCACTCAGGCCTTCCCTTCCCCTGCCTTCACGAACTCTCCTTCCTTCCTCTTTCCACTGACCTCTCCCATCTGCGGCCCCCTGGGACTTCCTTCCACCTCCCCTGGCTCCCTGGGCATCCACCTGGCCTTTTGAGAAACCCCCGCTTCCCAGGGTACCAGGCCTCCGCTATCCCAGCTGAATTATAAAAGCAAGAACTTAATTCTTCTGGGTCTATTCTCTTTACATTTCAGCCTGAAACACATGCTTTTCCCCCTGGAGCTTCGGGTCCTAATTTCTCTTTGCTGTTCTGTAAACATTAGGCGCTGATGCTCATAAGAGAGAAGTCCCTTTCTCACTCTGCAGTCTAGCGAATGGAATGGAATTAGGCAATGCCTCTTTGCACCTACTTCTACTTCAGCCCATTTTTCCTTCCAGGTGGTTCCAGCTTTCCTAGCTTGAACAAGGGAGGACAGTCAGCCTTAGAGCTCGGTTCAGGTGGGTGGGGCCTTGGGTGATTGCCACGCTTGGGTGTGTCTTAGGCTCAGTAAGATCCCTCCCCTAGGAGGGTGGGCTACTGCGCTCTCCTCTGCCTCACAATTCCACTGCATCCTAATATGGCCTTGGTGATTAACTCTGTGATAAGGGATCAGTAAGCAGTTAGGAATGATGGATGGACGGATGAATGAATGTTAACATAGGCCCTTCCAGTTCCAGCCTCTTGAATCTGGGTATGGGCTTGTGTTACGTGACCCTGAATGTCCTTGGCTCTTCCATCCATGCTAAAGTTTCCCTGTGCAACTAAACCTTGCTTTCTTGTAAGGCTTGACACACTAAGTTAGTGGAATGAAATATTCGTGACATCAAGTTCCACATTTTTTCTGGCCATCTTCACACAATGCCCAGCCCTGGGGAGGAAACAGGGGAAAGAGGGCTTCAGCTGTGTGGGGCGGAACAGAGCTGCGAATGCCTGGAAATGAGGGTGTCGGTGATTGGCTGCGATCCTTAATGAACTCAGGTGTGACCCTCCTAGGCATGAACTGTGCTTGTTCCTGCTACCAACAGCCTGGCTCCTTCTGAGCCTCTTCAGGGCATCTGTGCCCTTGCTTAGAAACGGGCCCATGTGACAAGGCCTGTGTCCTGAATTTCCCTGTCTTCCAGTCTCCCACAGATGGGAGCTGGGTTAGGACTGCCTTGTTCTGGCCCTGGACACAGCAGGGCCTCATGACGCGGCCCTGCCCGACTCTGAACAGTATCAGGTAGCGATCTGAGGCTCCTGGGGATGCTGGACTGGAGAGATGCAAGCACTTTGGATGTCTGCCTCCCACCGCTCGCAGGAGAGGCCCCCGCGCGACGCATTAATAAAGATTAAAGGTCTCTCTAGTCCCTGTGATCTTCGCCATGTCAAAGGGAAAGAGTCATTTTCTCAAGCCTTCTCTCTGTCATTTGCTAATATTACTGGGCTTGCTGTAAAAAGGAATAGCAGAGGGGGCCTGGTTTGAGACACGCTTTAACTTCAGGATCGCTTTGCCATTTCATTTTGTGCTTAGGCACACAGTAGTCATCAAAAATCCAATTTCCCCAGAGTTTAGGGAGACATAGATGGCTCTTTCCTCTAGGGTACCCCTCGGTATAAACCAAAGACCATTTAACTTGGGAGCCTCAAAGTTGTCTTGGTTCACAAAGAACAGGTATCTAAGTCACCAAGGGGAAAAGCACCTACTTATCTGCTCTGTGTCCCTCTATGCCAGGCAGTGATCAGGCAAGTGTTGGCTGCCACACTGGGGTGGGGCCTGTGTTGACTGACAGCTTTGGGCGGGTCTTATGCTCCCAGTGAGAAGCTGAAGCTTCCAGCTCAGAGGAGGAAGGGAACCTGGGATGCTTCGTGCAGCGCTGTTGTGCCTTTATTTTTCAGTGGCTATTATTCTAGCAACCCACATCAGTGCTCAGATTCACCCTTGTTTGCCTCCTGCCATGTCACAGGACCCTGCAGACACAGAGATAAATAACCTAAAGTTCAGGGGAAAAAAATTGTAACCAAGTGGCCCATGGAGAATGAAGTGCGTTGTGATGGAGTTCAAATCCCGGCTCCTTGACCGTGAGGGGGACTAATGGCAAAAGTGTCTGCAAAGGAGTCCGAAGTGCCGAATCAACCCACTGCGTGTCATTGTCTAGGATGCATGCGAGGCGCCGAGGTGCTTGGCCCCAGGGCAGCCCCACCTCCCAGGCTTCCTGGGTCTTAAAGGACACATGTGACTGAGTCAAACAGAGACCACCAAGTTTGGGGAGACCTGTGCAATTCAGCCCTGGTTCTATGCACACGTGAGTGGGAGATGAGATGAGCGGGGGATGAGGCGTGCGAGGGAATGAGTGAATGAATGAATGAGTGAGTGAGGGAGCAGATTACAGGTCTTTCAGTGCCTCCACTTCCCCACTTGCTCAGTGAGGATATGGCCACTGGGGCCACCTCTGAGGGTGACTTGGAGTGGCACTCGGCTTGTAGGAAGTGGCAACGGTTGTTCTCCGGCATCCTGGGGTTCGCCTGCAAGAAGATACCATTGTGTCCATTCTTCAGGTGAAGAAACGGAGGGTGGCAATGTTCTGGCATGTGTGCAAGGCCCCAAGGGAGCAGGGTCCCAATCCATTCAGTCTTCAGTCCAGGTCCAGTGATCTATCTCCTCTAGAGGTTTGGCACTGTGACAAGTCCTGGACTGGATTCCTCCCACCCCAAGCTAAAAGACTGTCCATCTCAGGGCCCCTGTTATTGGGTGACATGCAGTGGTGTTCATTACAAATGCTTCACCTCCCACCACGATGCCACGACCTTCTGCAAAGCTGGCCTGTGACAAGACCTTGGAGGTAGAGGAAGACCAGAGTTGGCACCATGGCAGCTGCTCTTGAGAACAGAGCTGCCTTCCCTGGGCCATGTGGCCCCTCGTGGCCACCCCATGTCCTCCTGACACCCCTGGGGGAGACACAGGGATCAGCCACTTGAGAGGCTGATTTGTCCCATGTTGTGACCAATATAGGAAGCCAACTCCATGCCGCTCGCTCTTCTCCGGCTGAATAGGGAAACAGGTCTTCATTCTCAGGAATGTAGCATTTCCATGTAGCTCAATGCCCCTCAGGAGAGACAGAAGAGCAGTAATACCTCGAGACCCCTGTGGACCTCTGTCTTTCTCCCCCATGCCATTTCCTGAGCCGGTAGAAGACTGGAAAGAGACAGGTGCCTGTGGCTCATGCTTATAATCCTGGTTACTCAGGAGACTGAGATCTGAGGATTATGGTCTGAAGCCAGACTGGGCAGGGAAGTCTATGAATCTCTTTTCTCCAATTAATTACAAAAAAAAAAAAAAAGCTAGAAGTGGAGCTATGGCTCAACTGGTAGAGCAGCAGCCTTGAGCAAAACAAGCTCAGGTATGGCACTCAGGCCCCAGGACAGGCTCAAATAAGTGGAAAATAAACTGGAAAGAGGCCAGGATTTAGAAGACCACAGGTGAACAGGGGGTCAGCTGGGCTTAAAGGGTCCCTGTTATTCCCACAGGCCAGTGGAGCTTCTGTCTATTCACAGGTCCATGTCACCTAACCCCGACGCACCTGCCTTGTGGGGGAGCCCTGGCCATGCCCGCCAGTCTTGTGGTGCCCATGCGAGGCTGGCTAAACACCCACGCCACCCCCTCTCACCTGGGCAAGTTGGGGACCCAGGCTGGCAGGAGGAAGGAGGCCACCGAGCCGAAAGTAGCAACATCTTTGTTTGTGTTGGAAACCCAAGGCCATGTGCTCGATTCTGCTTGAGTCACGTTGGCAGGAATTCCAGGAGCAGCAGTGGAGTTTCCTTGTGATTTTCCAAGACAGAAAGTGAGAATGGGCTGGAATTATCCCAGCAATCGAAAGCATCAGGAGGAAAACCAATGCTGAAATGTGACAGAGGCCTTGGCCTGCTTCAAACCCGAGGGGTGGCGAAGCAGGGGTTAAGCTCAGCGCTGGGAAGCCAGCGCCATGGGCCGTCCACCTGGCTGGTCCCTGGGCAGGGGTGGGGTGAGCCCCTGCACTGGGCCCAGTTTTGTCATGAGCCCTGGGGACAGGCGTGACCCAGGCCTTCCCTGCCACCTGGGAGCTCACAACCCTGTGAGGGCCGATGACACTTAAACAGGCAAATGACACACAAGAAAATGGGCCCATCTCTGGGCTGGGGAAGGAGAATCCCCAAAGCCAAGCCTTTGCGGATACCGCACACAGAGTGGTGATGGAAAAGGCTGGGCAGCCAGCCACTGGGCCTCTGCCCCCTCCCCCACCCCAGCCCGCAGCCCCATGGTGGGAGCCAAGGCAGAGGAGGAAGCTCTTTGTGGGGCGAGGGAGGCTCATCAGGCTGCCCCAGGAAGGAGGTGCTAGGGCTCTTCTGCTGAGGTGGGCTATGGGGTGGGGGTGGGGGCAGCATGGATGGGGATGGACAGTGAGTTCTTCCTGCTGCTGACCCAGCAGTTGGCATAAGCTGGCATCTGAGCCCATCTCTTTCTGATCCCCCCAAAATGAAGCCCCTCTCAGCACCCCAATCTTCCGCCCATCCCTTTGTCATCTTGGGGGGTCTCACCTGGGTGCCATCAGCCCCCTCCCCAGCTCCTGCTTCTAGGGCCCCAGATCTTTCCCTGGTCAGATGACCCCTTCTGCCACTCAGCCAGGCAGATCCACAGCAAGAGACTCACATTGGGGAATCAGCCCCTTGAGGCCTGAGCGCTGTGGGCTCCTCCATATTCTAGAAATCAGAATCTCCCCGTCTGTGGGTGAGGGTGGAGGAGACATGCAGACCCCACCACCCCCCACCCCCCCCCCCCCCCGCCACAGACCATGTTCCTGGGCCTGGTAAAAAAGAATCATAGGGTTTAGAAGAATTAAAGCCTCTGCCCAGACTTTACAAAAAATCATCAGCACAGCGTTTAAGTCCGGCATCCAGCCCTCTCCAATTTAGGAAATGAAATCTTAAGCTAAACTCCTGATCTAGGGGACTCTTATGCAAATAAGCTGCTCAGAGCCCTGGCTTCCTTCCCGCCCACCCGGGGCAGAGCTCCGCCTCCCAGGCCTGATGCGCCCAGTGTCTTCTGGGTAGCAGCTCTCTCCCTTTGTGACTAGAATCTGCACCTCCACCACCCCTGCACCCCAAGTCTGCCCACCAGACTTACTCCCTCTCTCCCTCTGCCTTCTCCACTGCAAAGTCTCCCCCCGCCCCCAGTCCCCCTCTGGCTTTCTGTGTTCAACGCCCCTTGACCTCTCCTGAAGGCAGCAAAAAGGCACGATGCCACACGGCTGCTCAACCACTAGGCCTCAGAAGCCTTCACACACACACACACACACACACACACACACACACACACACACACACACACACACACACACACACACACACAGAGCAGCTCAGCACAGCAAACGGCAGGAACTGGGTCACGTGCCCCGCGGACGGTCCCACCCAGTGCCAGGGAAAGTACTGAGGCTATGAATCACTACAAGGCCTGGGGCTCTGGCTCTGAGCACGGGGGAGGACCATGGGAGGATGTGAAGAACGGGCCATGATCTGGCCACTGGATGGGTGGGAGCTGGGAGGCCGCTGGGCCGGATCTGGGCAGAGGATGTGGCTTAGATTTGGGGGTGCAGAGCAGATGAGAGGGGTCTGGAGTTGGGGTGTGGTGAAGCAGGGTGAAGGCATCTATGGATTTGCATGTGGGTCAAGGGAAAGGACAGACGTCAAAGCGGAGTTCAGGTCCAGGGGGGCCAGCTTAGAACAGGTCATCTGCCTTTCCCCTCCCTAAAGCATGTATGAGTGAAATGCCAAGGAAAGGGGGTGAGGGTGGGCAGGAATAGCCGTCGCTTTGTCCCCGCCTCCCATCCAAACCTGAAATTGTGCCTGGTGTATGGGAGCTGACCGAGGAGTAACTCCTCCCATCCTCCACCTCAACACAAGGCCCAGCCCAAAGTCTGGGCACCCCTCCACCCTTGGAGCCCCCCACTCAAGTTCCATCTGCTTTGTTTCTTCATAGGTCTTCAATCTATGCACCTCTGTCCTCATTCATCACTGCCGATTCGTACTGGGAGACTCTTACGGGAAAGACACTGGGGTGGTT
>NW_024870840.1:18950000-19110000 GCF_019054845.1 Dipodomys spectabilis | reverse complement strand
TCCAATATTTCACCTCTATAATCTTAACTACTCAAGAGGCTGAGATCTGAGGATCCAGGTTTGGCAGCCAAATCTAAGAAACTGATCTCCAGTTAAGCAGCAAAAATCCAGAGGTAGCGATAAGGCTCAACTGGTAGAACACCAACCTTAAAGGAAAAAGCAGAGGCCCTAAATTCAAGCCCCAGTATTGGTATGCATGTGCACATGCACACACACATATTACTTAAGAACCACACACTGAAGTTGAGGATATGCCTTGAATTATATCTTCCCTTTTTTACACAGTGAACCCCAGTGAAGTACCATGGGAAGGGATTTTCACTTTACTCAGAAAACTTGCCATAGTATAATTGAACCTGGAGTCAAAGGTCCAGATCAAATTTTAATTCAGTCAAAGGATACTTTTATGAAACAACAGCAGTAGTAAGCAATAGTAAAATGATGTGTAAGAACTTGAAGTGTCATGTGGTACCTACTAGAGGACACATTCTGCCTTCTTTTCTGTTCAAAACTCAGAGTAGTCATTTGGGTAGGGCCATAAGAGAACCTCCACAAAACCCTAGGGTTTATTTCTGTTGCTTCCTCTTCTCATTCACTCTCCATCTTCCTCCTTCCTTCCCATTCTCTTCCTTTTTTTTTTCACATGTACCCATGCCTACCTCATTATCCCTCCAACTATACTTAGGTGATTGCCCTCTCAT
Source organism: Dipodomys spectabilis (assembly GCF_019054845.1). NCBI lineage: Eukaryota > Metazoa > Chordata > Mammalia > Rodentia > Heteromyidae > Dipodomys > Dipodomys spectabilis. The sequence goes on along the minus strand of NW_024870840.1, from coordinate 19,109,299 downwards.
GTCTTACCTCAAACTGGCATTCTAAAGGAGTTGACAGCCCAGATGTGTGAAGCCTTCTTCATGTGCACTGATCACTTTTCTTCTGTAGTCTTTCAAGTTCACTGCCTTCTTTTCTGTTCTAGGTTGGAAATTAAGTCCAGTAGTTGGAGCTGTATATGGCCCTGAGTTATATGCAGGTAGTATTTACATTTTCCATTTGTGCTGTTTAACTATAACAGCATCTGTGGATTTTCATTTGGCTATTCCTTGATCATCTTTCTGAATTTTTAAATCTTTTTTAATGTCCCCAGCATCCAGCTTTCAAGCAGATGTGTCTCTTGGCAATGAAGCGGCTGTGCCCCTATCAGGAAGAGGGGGTATCAACACCTACATTCCTTTAATCAGTAAGTAGCCTATGTTGACCTGGCATGGGCTTTAACGCTTGTGTCTAAAAACAGTGTTATGCTAAGATTGGCTGGGGTTTTTTCTGTTCCTAGAATAATATATAACTGACAAGGATATACTGTGTGTGTGTGTGTGTGTGTGTGTGTGTGTGTGTGTGTGTGTGTGTGTGTGTTTTATGTATTCCTGTTCATGTTCCTGGGGCTTGAACTTGCTCAAGGCTAATGCTCTACCTCTTGAACCATAACTCCATTTCCAGCTTTTGATAGTTAGTTGGAGATAAGATCTCACAGACTTTCCTGCCTGGGATAAGTTCAAACCTTGATCCACAGATCTCAACCTCCTGAGTAGCTAGAATTACAAAGATTACCAGTGTGTGAGCCATGGGCCACCCACTCTACAGATATATTCTTTTTCTTATCTTTTTTTTTTTTTTTTGTCGGTCATGGGGCTTGAACTCTGGGCCTGGATTCAGTCCCTCAGCTCTTCAGCTCAAGGCGAGCGCTCTACCACTTGAGCTACAGTGCCACTTCCGGTTTTCTAGTGGTTTATTGGAGGTAGGAGTCTCACAGTCTTTCCTGCCCGGGCTGGCTTTGAACCAAGATCCTCAGATCTCAGCCTCCTGAATAGCTAGGATTACAGGCGTGAGCCACCGGCGCCTGGCTAAGATATACTCTTGAGAGGAGTGATAAATACTCCTCTGGGATCTTCCTAACCAAATATTAAGATTGGCACAAAACAAAAATAGTTGGAAAAGGAAAAGTGTGGCCTGACTCCAGTGGTACTGAGTTCAAGCCCAAGAACTAGCACAAAAAGAAGGAAAAAAGAGTATGAAGAATATTCTTGTACTTGCTAATAAGGAAATTAAAAGACATGAGCCTATGAAAAGTGTATTACTTATTTCCTCCCAGTGGCGTAGCCCATCAAAGCACCACCATCCATTTTCTTGATTTTTTTGCAGCTCTCTTACTGTCTCTAAAGTCACTTTGACCTGAACCTTTTTCCTACAGAAGAAGGCATACCTAAACAAGCCAGTGGATGTGGAATCAATGTCTCTGAGGGCTTTCTAAAACAAGGCACCCTTTGAAATAGGCTCTCAGAAAATGTCCACCTCTTAAAGGACACAAGTAATTAGGAAGGAATGCTTTACCTCTCAACTTAGATTTCAGATTAAAATATTTTAGAAAAGGGATGGCATTAACAAATGAACGGAATGTCTAAACCCTATTATGTGCCTTGGAAATTGGCACACCTTGTAAAATACAAGAAGAGCATTATTTTAAGGAATAATTATATTCATATAATAATGTTTGGAAGCAAGATTAATAATTGGCTAGTGAAAGAGCTTATATCTATTTGAGTTGAACTGTCACAGAAATTAAAAGCCTTAAATCTTACCATGGCAGTAGTTTCAGAGCTTCTTACTCATTTCTTATCAACTTACATTGAAATGGCAAAATTGGGAAGGAAACAGTAAACTCAATGAAGATTTGTGATGAATGAGGCATGAAATGGGTCACTTGCTCATGTTGTATCTCTTTATGACTCTGAGGCCCAGATTAGGAAGTGTGTTGGATAATATGTATGCTGTATATTTAGGAAAGATTTCCATCTTTTCCATAATTATTTCATAAGCTGTGAGTGTATACCTGCTGTAAAATGTAGATTGAAATTTCTGTCATATTTTGGGTCTCCCTTTAGTTCCTGGCTTCCCTTACCCAACTGCAGCCACCACGGCAGCCGCTTTCAGAGGAGCCCATCTGAGGGGCAGAGGGCGGACAGTATATGGTGCAGTCCGAGCGGTACCTCCAACAGCCATCCCCGCCTATCCAGGGTAAGTGTTAGATGCCAAAATCACTGTGTTTCTACAGTAAGCAACTGGACTAAAACAGAATGCCATGGTCTTTTATAACTTCTGGGACATTGCTGTGCCACGAAGATGAATAATGAATATTTTCAAATTCATGGAATAGATGGCAAGAAAGAACTAAAATACACCATCATCAGAATGTAACCAAATGTCAATTCATTACTTAAACCTTTGTTTGGCTACCTTAAACGTTCATGGTGAGCGCTTAAGACAGTAGCCAGACCGTCCTGTGTTTACTAGCAGTGTGTTGGCATGGTTCACTCAGCAGTGCACGGATGTGGATTAACACTACTGCAGAGAACCAAGAAAGGAGCTGGAGATTGTAGTACCAGACTGCATCTGCTGTGTTCCCCCTCCCACCACCCTGTGCTGGGGCAGAGGCTGGCATATGTGCCTTCCCATGTATTCACTGCCTGGGTGGTGAGCAGCAGAGCCAGTTACCCACAATGGATTTGCTTTCTTTGTAGGAAACAGGTTAAAAGAGGTTAATTCAAAGATGAACCAAGTCCAATTGAATCAAGGGAGTAAAGGAGAAGTAGGAGGAATTAAGCTGCAGTTGATGACTGAGTCTGGTAAACAGCTGATACAGCTGAGCATCCTTCACCTTTTGATTTTGTGTGGAGGATGTCTCATGCAGTGGAATGATTCCATAGCAACAAATAAATCCTTTGTTATCAAATGGGGAGAAGGAGGGAAGATGGCAGATTTGTTTTTAGTTGTTTCTCCAGGTCACTCTAAAATGTGTATTTTTATAAAAAGTAGACTTTTATAAGTTAGTTGTACCAAGGTCTTTTTCTCTTCAAAGATGTGACATTTCTCTTCTTCATCTTTTCTCTGCCTATGACAGATTTCGTTTTGTTTTCCTATATTCTTTTGGAGCAATATAAATAGTGGCAGAAAAGCTTATTAGCTGCTACTTAGTCAAATTATAAAGGGAAACAGCCTCTTTCATAAGTCCTTTTGTGACAACAAAATTGGCTTCACCCAGAGGTGTACTAATTTACCATTCATTCATTCATAGACCAAACGGACATACGATTAGGAGTCCTCCATGCCACAGAATAAAAGCATTTTTTTAGACAAGGCAAGTATGCATGCTGAAGTGGGCAGACTCAAATAGACCCTGGAAGGGAACTGCTTCAGAAAATAACTTTCATTTGCAATATATAGATATTTAAATTCCATGCATTCCATCATCTCCATCTTCTACCATGACTTACTTTTTAATTTTATCTTTTTTCTCTCAACTTGACCTTTGACCTTCAACCTCTGACATCTCTTTAAAGAAGTGAACAAAGGCACAGTGTTTTACCAAGAAATATTTGAGTATGATACAAAAATGAACCTTCTGAAAGTTTTACATGTTAGAAAAACTGCTCAGAAAGCATCTTCCATTTCAATCTAAGAGTGTTTACTGTCACATTTGCAGAGAGACTGCTCAGAGACACATGTTACTCTCCTTATTTTGAACCTTCATTAGTTACTTCATAAAGTGGTTGAATTCATTCCTGTTTGGCATAGGTCATTTTAGTATATTGGCCAAATTTGAGTCAATTCTCTACCAATGTCAGATATGGTATTTAATCACATCAGTTTCTTTGCTTTACATTGAACACTAATTTCTCATATTTTCTTTTTTAAAACTAAACCACCTGTTTACATGGAAGATGGCAAGGAATAAGTCCAGTATTTTATGGGGAATGGCCTAAAATTGCTTTCAGCCTAGTAAACTAACCCCATCATTATTGTATTCTAGTCTCCTTACAGCATTTAATATAGGGAATATTGGAATTCTTCTAGCATTTAGGTGAATATTCCCATTAAGTGACTTGACTCAAGGCAAAATTGAATTCATTCTTGATGCGAGCACCTCTCTATAGAAAAAATTTTTTTTAATCTCTGTATATTTCCTCTTACTGAAACTGCCAAGGATTAATTTGTTACCACCTGGTCTCAGTGCCTTCCATTTTATCAGCCTTCTCATTATACATGTCTTTTTTATTAGCACAGTGGAAGGCAGATTACTTTCTAATATCAGACTGTAACTGATAAGACTTAGCTAACAAACATCAAAGACAAGTTTGATTTGTCTGTTATATAGTACAAAGGCATAGCATATTTGAGATACTGCAAGGTGTGACAGTACTAACCTATAAATATAGCAAAGGACATTGAAAATAAAAGTGAGACACTTTAGCTACCTGAAACAAGTTATGTTGTATTCAAGTTAAATACATGATTTGTGACCTTACTTGGTAGTTGTTTTTGAATATAAGAGAAAAAGTAGTGGTGAAACTTTTACCTTGTTTCATTGAATAAAAAATAAACACATCAGCTAATAGAATACAGCCAAATCTTTACCTAATAAACATGAAGAAGAAAGTTTTTATGCTTTAGCTGTACTATTGTTTCATTCTTTTGGTCTCAAAAATAAGACTTTGGGGGAAATCTGTATATACAAAAATAGCTTAAAAGGTTGGAAATCTATATTTTAAAACTAACAGTGTATAGTGTTGCTCTGGATTTAAGGAGAAGAAAAGACAAGGTATTGACTGATACAAATTCATAGTCTAAGCAGGAAGTAAACACTTGTATTTCTAAATAGCTGCCTTCTCAGTTTTAGTCTTTTAAATAATATGGGATGATCCTTGATCATGCCCAGAACTTCAGCTATTAGTTGTGAGAATTCCACAAATACTCTCATTTCAAAAAAGAACCCTTAAAATCTTCCAATACTCCTTCCCACTCTGGATTATATTGTTACTATCTGGGATCCCCACTGCACCTTTCAATTCTTGGACCTTGGACCAATCACCTTAACCTTTAGCTCATTATCTCTGCTTGTGAAAGCAATGCATTGTGGGTATTTTTGGTTGTTTTGGTTTTTTGTTTTGTTTTGTTTAATTACATTTCTCTGTTTACTTTGGTCAGAATTGATTGACTTGTTTTCCCCAGGTGTTGCATTGGTTCTTAAAAATGCTGAATAATAATACTTTGCATGCTTGTGTGATCAGCCAAATCTTATCGCATGTCTAATGTGCAGGGTAAAAAGCAGGTGATGTATGGATATCAGAAAAATATTGCACTTCACCATGAGATGGAAAACAAAATACTAAACATAATTTTGAAACACTCTTTACATATAGACCCTGCCCTAAAAGAATTTCTTTTGGGTGCGGGAAGCAGGGGATGGGGGAGATTCTTTTTTTTTTTTTTTTTTTTCATGTTAAACCCCTCTCCACCTCTACCCTTTGTAAGCTCTTTAAAGAAAAACTTCCTCCTAGGGAAAACTTAACTTTAAAAATACTCCAGATAAAAATGTTGATCTTAACAAACCAGTAGGTTTTGGATAACTGTAGGCCCTCCTAGGAGTGCTGTTGATTATTTTAGTCTTTCTAAAGTTTCTAGACAGCCAGGTGGTTGGTCCTGTTTTGCACACCCTTAGCTCTTCTAGCATGTCCTGGAGCTCTGTAACACACGTGTGCACTCACACATTTGCTCACTGACTTGCCATGGCCCCACGCCCAGGTTCCGTATTCATACATCACCTGCCTGTGTAGAGCGCATGTGCATGCTGCCGTCCTCAATAACCGGAATGTGTTTCTGTTCTTTTGTTTTTTGTTTTTGTTTTTGTGTGGATTTTCTGCAGTGTGGTTTACCAGGACGGATTTTACGGTGCTGACCTCTATGTAAGTACACACGCCGGGGCCTTCTCGACCCCATCCCCTGACAAGCCAGCCTTTTTTTTCTGTTTCTTTGGTTTTTTTGTTTGTTTGTTTTTTAAATATAATTTATTTGATTTTTATTTCCTTTTTCCTTGTGGATATATATATATATTCATATATTTAAGAATGCAAGCATGCTTCTCTGCCACTGCGCTTGCCCCTGGGTGCAAAAACTAAGCCTTTGGGTTTCCTGATCATTGCGAGGGTCAGTCTACTGGACATATTCTTTTCCCTTCCCTGTGCCCACGATATACTGTATATCTCTTAATCTATCTTTGAGATGATCAGCAGGTTTAAAGTCTTCTGTTACTGATGTATCATTTGCATACATAAATAACAGGACTAGCTTAGCCTTGGTGTACGAGTTCTACCGTTTCTGCTTCTGTTCTCATTTCATATCCCTGTTTAGATCATTAGACCTTTTATTTACATAGATAGCAATAAACTTTGTGAAGGTGTGCTTTCTGATTTTTACCTACTAATAGAGAAGATAAGCTATGAAAGAAACACAGAAACTAATGCCAGTGGAGATTGTATAGTAATGAGAGGACACTAGTCTGTATTTAAAACCTTTCTATACTCAAAGGTCCCAGAGCCCACGAGTCTCTTTCCTCAGGAGCTGGCAGGGAGAAACAAGCAGTGTAATTAACAACACAGAGTTGCAGTCATTCAATTATCCTACAGGATTTGTTGATTCCAACAGCCACAGTCACCTGTAACCCATTATTCATTCATCTGCTATAGCTAAAATCCATTATTGATTTGTTACATACTACTTAAAAGTAATCAAACTGCAAAGAGGAAAAGCTTTTTAAGTTTTGAAATCTTTTATTAGGACCTCTCCAAATGGCCATTTTCTGAATGTAAATATAGTCTAGTCACCAAAATCATTAAGAATTCTATAAGAAAAATTAGTCCTTACAAATTATTCTGTGGGGATAGATTATCATTGCCTAGAAATGTTTTCTCTACCTTTAGCCTCCCAGTATCTATGAGAGGACCTTTTGATGAGCCAGAATGTACTCAGAGGTTTTCAGGTAATGCTGTCCTACAAGGTCCACATGACTCTGCACCTGTGCTATGTATAAAGCCTTCAAAGTATGCCTTAACAACTACTTACAATATGGTCCAATACTCTAACTTGATAGACATGCTTCCTAGATTGTAACTTGCCAGAATTATTCATACACCTAATGCATATTTCATTCTCTCTCTTTGTATGTTAATTAAAACCCACATCTTTCCTCAGAATGTTTTCGGCAAGTAATGATACCTTTTTTCCCCTCATGTTCACATTTAAATTTGAGGATTGGAGAAATTTGTTTTACTCTTGACACCAAATTGCACATTTTTTAAATACACATTTTTATTTATGATATTGGCATGTACATTCTACCATATGTATTATTCTCCATATTCTCACAAATTTCATCTTTATGTTATTTGTTTTCTTGAAATCTGGTATGGTAGAGTGGGCTTTTCCATTTGAATTATCTGTAAAATTGTTTGTTTTTTTTCTCTAGTGTCTTATTTAGGCATTTTTCCTAGTTTTGTCTTGATAAATACCACTTATTTTCACCTTGCTAAGTCAACCAACTGAGTATTTGTTATGGCTCTTTCATTTCCCTGTTTTACAACATAAAATTTTATTGAGGTTATTTTTCTGAACCTGTCAAGAAAATACTCTTGATTTATTTTAATTTACTAACCTTATGGAACCAAACAAGTAATTCAGTAATCTGATCAAAAAACATTTTGGTCTCTTATTGATTAAAGTACTTAGTGGCAATGTTATTACTAAGCCCCCTAGTGAAAATCAAGCATTCATGGAGGCAGCTGTTGAGTTAAGCCTACTCTAACTGTAGCTGTTACACCAGCTAGTCCATATGGGAGAGAGCAAAGTAGTTTTGTCTTGAATTTGTCTATTTTTCTCTGTTCCTTTCTCCATCTGTAAAAATCTATCAATATATGCTTAGTTCTTTCTTCCTTGGAAATACATATTAAGACAGAATGAGTGAAGTCTTTATCTCATATAAAAAGTACACTGAGAGCAGAGCTTGAAGAGAAGACACAAGACAGAAGAGTTAAGTGCTGGTTTTGTTAACATTAAATTGTTAATTGTGGAGGATTTCTTATGATCCCTTTTCCTGTTCTACTCTTAAGCATTAACTTCTGATAGCCACTTTTCTTTCTTTCTGTTTCTTTAATAGCACTGTCCTCTGTGAAGATTTGATATAGCACTTGTGTCCATAGAGTAATATAAAGACCTGCCAGGATAGGGCTGGGGTACGTGGCTCACAGATCATGTGTCTACTATTTCTTCCTTTCTCTTTTGCCCAGTAGAAAAGGCATAGTTCACCCTAATTTACCTTCTAAGTGGGGCAACAAACTGCTCCAAATTTTCGTCCTGTGAAAAGCATGCTTGCATCCAAAGGAAAGAAAAGGCTGGTGGGCCCCATAGTGGGCTTTTTGTATGATTGTTTTCCTTCCACAGCTGTGTTTTTTGAACTGCTCTTCCTGTGTTCTGTTATAGAATAGTCTTACAGGAACCAATCATTAGCGCTAAAATACCTCAGGTAGGAGTGCCAGTGTGACCTGCCAATCAATCAGATTGTGGATTGCAGTGAAAAAATTGAATTATACTAACCATTCCAGCTCCACGTTAGAGATGGGAACAGAGGCTTTTTTGGACAATCAAGACTTGTGAGCGTGTGATCTAAGCCCTGCTACCTCAGCAGTGCACACTGTCACATCCCACACATTAAGAGCACTTTCTCCAAATTAAGTGCTCCTGTCCCACTGCCACATATCTGCACCAGACGTGTCACATGCACTGTCCCATCACTGCTGCCTCTCGTAATTTGTTAACCACATTTGCCTATGGCATTTAAACTGGTCTTTCATATTGAAGATTTTAGCAGAAAGGGACATTTGTAACTACTGTGAAAGAAATGTGAAAAGGAAGGAAGTAGAATTCCACCCAAATAGGACTTAAAATTTTGAGTCCCACCGGGTGCCAGTGACTCACCTCTGGTGGCCGAGATCTGAGAATTACAGTTCAAAGCCAACCTGGATGGAAAAATCTATGAGATTCTTATCTCCAATTAGCCACCAAAACATTGGAAGTAAAGCTGTGGCTCAAGTAGTAGCACTAGACTTACGCAAAAAGCTCAGAGATAGCACCCAGGCCCTGAATTCAAGCCCTAGGACCAGCTCATACGTGCACACGTGTGCCGGTGCACTCAAACACACACACACACACACACACACACACACACACACACACAAATAAAAAATTGAGTCCCCCAAGAGGCCCTACAATGAAATACTAGTAGTAATTGGACTACACTATGCTAGGTAAATTTGAAGTTAAAAAATCTAAATATGCTGGGACTCAAAAAACTAAAGGAGTATTTTTCTCACCCTCTCTTCCTCTCACCTGAGTAGATCAGTGAATGTCTTTGGATAATGAATGATACACTCTCTGTAAGGAGGTGTGCTGATAGATGGGTGTGAGATGGGAAAGCCAACAACTTCTTACTCTAATTACTTTATGTGGCTACCCAGTTCAATTTTGAAATTGAACTAATTTGGAGAGATGTGGACTAGTAAGTATGTGAAAAGTTTGATTCATTAAAAATCATATCCATTACAGAAGTGATGTCAAGGATACCACATTAAGATAAAATTCAAATACTACTTTACCAAGTAGATAGATCTCTCAGTCAAAAAATTAGTAATGATAAGTTTTTGTGTTCCTATCTGTTTTTTACATTTACTCAAAGATGGTCACATTACCATGTAAGAACTCAGTGATGTCTTCCAGAATGGTAGTTCTCAGCTGGAGTGGAGAGGCAATTAGGGAAAAGAGAGAGCAAATGAGGTGATTCCAAAAGGCTTAGTATTAAACCCTTACTAATTAGAATAGATCTCTGCTCTGATGATTTTAGTCAGTATACCTACTCATCTCCCCTACCTAAACACACACACACACACACACACACACACACACACTCACTCACCTTGCTCTGTTGATCCACGCACTACATGGAGATAACAAGCCTTCATTTTTGTCTTCTGGTCTTGAAATATACACTCTCCTCCTCAGTGTCACATGTCATTGTCTTTCAGGTAGAAAGAAGGTGTCTTGACATCACATGCTCACCAAAGTCCTGTTTTAATGTAAACCTAAAGCAAAAATATAATGAAATTAAAGGCAAGGGTAAAATTAAGATGAGATAAAGGTCTATCAGTGTAAGGTTAATAAAACCAGTATTAGTTAAACCTAATAAATAGGCAGATAAAGCTCAGATACAGGAGGAACGACATTTAGAACTCTTCTATTTTGTTCTAGTTTAAAACACAGCCATAGACTGGAAAAATACTGTAGCTGGCTATGGCAACAGTATAAGGTTAACTAGATGGTTAAGTTGATTCAGTACAGAGTAAGAATCCCAAGGAGATGACACTAGGCATGAGAAAGAGGCTTTCCTTTAACAGCTTCAGAAGTCCTTGCAGAAAAGGATCTCAAAGCAACAGCATTAAACTAGAAAGACAGATGTGTTAAGAGTAGTTGAAAAATAAATTTTTCAAATGCAGGAAAGATTTAAGAACATTGTAAATCAGAATATGCAGTTGTTGCCAAAAGATGAACAGACAAATGAGTACTGTGGGTCAGGCAGGTTGAATAGGAAGTGATGCAGCATTGGACTGCTCCAGTTGGGAACCCTAGGTGTTATTGAGAATGAATTACAAAAGAATTACAGAGTAATTACGTTTCAAGGGGCATGTATCTATTTGAATCAGGATTAGCCAGCCAAATTTAGGCAGCTCTCAGAGTTCCAGAAAGCTGTCCGTGTGTGCCCTCCTACATTAGGGTGTGCTGTGGCCATGCTAATCCCCATTTTTGTTTTATTTCAAATCACACACAGATAGAATCTGCAAACTGCTTCAGATCAAACAGGTCTGATTGTGTGTAAATACATATGTCCTTTTTAATTTTTATTATTAATGGTTGCTTCAGTTTTGCATCAGTGCATGGTTAAAAGCAATACACATCAGCTATTCATGACTTCATATCTCCAAATGAATTATTTCTCCTCTTTTTTTTGTTTGTTTGTTTGTGCAGTCAGCTGAAGAAATGTTAACATCTCACTCTAAATCTCTCAGTGGAGTCTCTGTTCCCTTCTCTGATATAACAGATGGGTTACTGCTTGTTATAATTATTAACATTGTGGTGTGGGTCAGGGCTGGGTGGGCAAGATTTACTCTTCCTTTGGGCTGGGGAGGGGCCAGTCGTTAGGGTATGGAATGTTAACTCAAGTGGTGACTGACTGTTTCCGTAATACCAGGTCGTTGTGGCTGCACGCTCTAGTAATTGAGGCTGTGTACTTCACCGAGCTTGTGGTAGAGCCTAGGGCAAACCGCTGTCCCAAGAGAATGCTGGGATAGATAGAGTTAGCCAATACTGAGTCTGAACGTGGTGATTTTGCTGGTTGTTTTAGCTCCAGATGTTGGCATGCTTAGTTTTTAATGTGATTAATAAATGTGGCGCCATATCCCCTCCCCACGCCTGAACCCTCTCTCCTACTCCTTTCCCACCTTATTCTTTTTGAAAAATTTAAGAAACAGTAATGAAAACCTGGTGTTTCAAACTGCACTTTGTTCTCATGTTCAACAAAACCTTCAGATTGTTGGTAGAAATGAGCACTAAGCAGTTGCTCAGCCTGGAATCTTTATGCACTTTGAAATCCAGAATAGAAATAAGTATACCTAGATGGGTTTTTTTTCACGCATTTTGTTAAATTATATTTTTGAATATCCAGTTAAGTATCCAGAAATGCTTAGCATAAATATCTAAAAAGAATAAATTCGTGATGTGCAATTGAGTTTTTTAATTTGGAGTAATTGGTGAATTGCTTCATTATGCTATTACCCATCCATCCTATACATAGCACTCCTTTGAAGTACTTCTCTATAGTATCATTATCATACTAAAGTCTTTATGAGAGTAGCCAGGTTGAAAGGTTATCTGATTTTTTAAACATATTAATGTTGGGTTTTTCCCCTTGGTGTTGACATTCTTCTTGATCCTGTCATTGTCAGTAAAACAGTTCATTCCTGCCCTATTTTCCTACACTTGATGCACAGACAGCCTCATCAAGTTCAGACTTCAAAGTCACGTTCACTTGCAAAAGAAGGAAACCATAGCCCATGGATAATGTCCATTTCCTTCTGAGTGGGAAGGAAGAAACTTTACTATAGTTGTCATTATTTGGAATGCTGTGGGTTAACAGTGACATAACTTCTCAACAAAGGGGTCCCTCTGTCTTCTTGAAGGCCACAGAAACTGTAGGGAGTTACTCCTTTTGTACCTCACTTAGAACCTCTTTTTTTCTCAGAATTTGTAGGATCCAGATCAAAGCTGTAATTGGAGAAATTATACTAAAAGTAGCCCCATTATCTCTACTCAGGCTTCCAGGGGTTGAGCCTGAAGCCACCCTCAATGAGGACTCTTGGGCCTCAGAACTCTTTAATGAGACTATTCTGTAGTACTTTACCTAGGTAAGCAAGAATTGAACATTAACTGCTTTTATTAGTTTAGATGTTTAAGGATAAACCACATGTTAGATTGCTCTTGCTTTTACAAAGCTTTAATTCTAAGCTAATGAAAGCAAGTCTCAATATTATGAAAAATCGAGCCTTTGGGGTCCAACTAAAAATTCAGTCATACTAATCAACTTTTGCTTTATATAGTAAATGCTTGTATTGCTTTGTGTCATCTTTAGAACCCTATAAAAAGAACCAAGGTAAGTCAGGTGCCAGTGGCTCACACCTGTAATCCTAGCTACTCAGGAGGCTGAGATCTGAAGATTGCAGTTCGAAGCCAGCCTGGGCAGGAAAGTCTATGAGATTCTCATTTCCAGTAAACTACTCAGAAAAATCCAGAAGTGGCACTGTGGCTCAAGTAGTAGAGTGCTAGCCTTGAGCAAAAAGAAGCTCAGGGACAGTACCTAAATTCAAGCCCCAAGACTGGCAAAAAAAAAAAAAAAAAAGTAAAAGAAATGCTTTGGTGAACTCTGTTGCAACCAAGATCTAGAGCTTTGCCAGATCAGTTTGGCTTGCCCATTCCAATAGACATGGTTGGAATTCCAAGAAACCACTGATCACAACTAGACCTGGAAAATACTTTATGCCATCTTCATACCCATTACCATTTTACTGCCAGTGTTTGGTAATACTTAGTAGCATCATCTTTATAGAAGAATTTGTAAATGAGTAGGAAATTATACTTTAAAGAACCAAATACAAGCCAGGCACCAGTGGCTTATATACCTGTAATCCTAGCTACTCAGGAGGCTGAAATCTGAGGATCACAGTTCAAGCCCAGCTCAGGCAAGGAAGTCAGTGAGCTTGTATCTCAAATTAACCACCAGGAAACCAGAAGTGGCACTGTGGCTCAAGAAGTAGAGTGCTAGCCTTGAGCTGAAGAGCTGAGGGCCAGCGCCCAGGCCCAGAGTTCAAACCCCACGACCAAAAAAAAAAAGGAAATACATAGCTGCTAAAGCCAATCAGGTTGTTTTTAATATATATTCCAAACTACTTCAAATGACTTCACACACTGTAGACTTAAAAAGCAAGAGTACATTTGCCCTCACATTGCAGTTTCTTCAATTACAGAAAGCGTAAGTCATAAAAGAAAAAAACAGGTGCTGGGAAGGTGGCTCAGTGTAGAGCGCTTGCCTTGCATGCTTGAGGCCCTTGGTTCGATTCCCCAGCACCACATAAGGAAAAAAGAAAAAAGCCAGAAGTGGCGCTGTGGCTCAGTGGTAGAGCGCTAGCCTTGAGCTGAAGAGCTGAGGGACAGTGCCCAGGCCCAGAGTTCAGGCCCACTACCGGACCCCAAAAAAAAAAAGAAAAAAACACCAGGTGCTAGTCACACCTGTAATCCTAGCTACTTAAGAGGCTGAGATCTGAGAAGTGTAGTTCAAAGCCAGCCAGGCAGAAAAGTCCATGAGATTCTTTATTTGCAATAAACTACCCAAAAAATGGTGGGGGTGGGGGGGTCAGTGGATGTGGAGTTGTGTGGTACAAGTGATAGAATGCTAGCCTTGAGCAAAGCTCGGGGATCGTGCCCAGGCCCTGAGTTCAAACCCCAGAACCAGCACACACCAAAAGTGAAGAGCTCTAGTAACCCATAAAATTATAGGTTTTTCCAAAATAAAGTTTAATAAAAATAAAAGAAGTGAGAAGCTGCTAGATTGGATGGCAAGGAGAGCAAGAGTTCCGTTAGAAAATATTTGTTTTCAGCTGGCTCCCACCTATAATCCTAGCTGAGATCAGGAGAATTACTGCTTGAGACCAGCCCAGACAGAAAAGTTTACAAGACTCCTTTTTCTCCCCTAACTTAAGAGGAAAGAATAATAACCAGCACAAAAAAGCATCTCCCTAGCAAGTATGGAGTCCTGAGTTCAAACCCCCCAGTACCACCAAAATGAAAGAAAAATGCAGCTACTTGTTTTAAATCCTAAGCAGTGACACAGAAGTAAATGTGAAATTTCTTTTATAGATTTATAAAGAATTGAATATTAGAAGGAATAGTGGAAAGCTTCAGATGTCCATGAAAAGTAAACATAGACTACAGAAACAAAATGCCATCCTGCTGTTCATGACTTAAATGGTGTCCAGATGACCCATCAATTACTTTTTCTGTGTGTGTGTGCCAGTCCTGGGGCTTGAACTCAGGACTTGGGCACTGTCCCTGAGCTTCTTTTCTCAATGCTCTACACTTGAGCCACAACTCCACTGCCTGCTCTCTTGATTATTAATTGGAGATAATAGTCTCACAGACTTTCTATCCCAGGCTGGCTCCAAACCTTGGTCCTTAGATCTCCTGAGTAGCTAGAATTACAGGTATGAACTACCAGCACCAATCAAACACTTAATTTTGATAGAGGAAGAGCATAATAATTTTTTATTTGAATTTGGTGTAAATAGGAAATTTGGAAGGATAAGGGAAATTATGACTTGCCACTTTTTAGTCACCTATCTTGTGGCTCATTGGTTGTGGTGATCCTCTTTGAAGTCTTTTCTAAAACTGGACATGAATTATTGAGGCACTCACAATACCTTTTGAATATTTGATTCATATAAATGGAGGTGAAATTACAAGCTGAGAGAATATTTGAAAATAAGGAAAAGTCTCAGTTTACAATGAAGCTGTAGGAATCACACAATCTTTTTGAAGAAAAAGCAAGATAAAGCAGATGTCATTAAGTACTTACAGTGGCTCCCCATGTATGTATGTGCCAGGATCTGAAATGTAGATTGGAGTTGGTAAACTTTTCTGTAAAAGGTCCAGTGGTAAATTATATTTTGGCTTTTAAGCTATACAGTCTGTCACAACTACTTTTTTTGCGATCGTGGGGCTTGAATTGTTATTGAGCTTTTTTTGCTCAAGGCTAGCACTCTACTACTCTGAGCTACAGCACCACTTCCAGTTTTCTTGTGGTTAATTGGTGATATGAGCTACAGACTTTCCTGCCAAGTTTGGTTTGGGACTGCCATTGTCAGAAACCAGCTTCCTGAGTTGCTAGGATTACAGGTGTGAGCCACCAGCACCCAGCACACTACTTTTTTTTTTTTTTTTTTTAAAGCAGGTAGCAAGCTTCATTGTCTCACAAGATAAAGTTCACTGGTCTTGACCTACTTTGTCCTTTCCTTTTAAATACTGCCTGATAATCTTAGCTTCTTAACAAATGTGGTAGGACCAGACCAGATCTGGTTAGACCTTCCTGTGGTGGACTATAGTCTCTTAGTAATGAATGAGCCAATCCAAGTATGTTACATATTTTTAACTCTATAATTTGCATTTCCTGTTAGTGTTCTCTCAACATTCTGTGACTTTTTTTTTTGAAAGTTCAAGAAACACTGTGAAGACAGACCCAAAATTACATCTATTTCTTAATAGGCATTATCTATGTAGATTATTTTTTGTTACCGTCACAAATTGGAAAGCAATTTGGATAGAGCTTAATTTCCTTTTAGAGGAATAACATGAAGACCAATGCAGTTTGAAACATTTCTTCCCATGTGTGTCTGTGTTGCTGTCTGTCCCTGTGTCTACACTTGTATGTCTGTTGGGTTGGGGAGGTGTGTGTCTGTCCCGGGGGAGAGGTATCTGTAAAGTCAGTTCTCTTTTCTCCTGTAGGGTGGATATGCAGCCTACAGATATGCACAGCCTGCTACTGCAACCGCAGCCACAGCTGCTGCAGCCGCCGCAGCCGCTTACAGCGACGGGTATGTAGATCACAGGAGCAGGCACTGCACCATCCACAGCGTTGCCTTTCCTCCTCACCACTGCTAGAGCAGAACCTAGTTCACTGGGCTTCCTGCCAGCCAGGTTTCTCTGCAGGTCTGCTCTGCATGGCCTCGCTGTGCCAGCATAGGAGCCATGGGCCCCTCCCCCTATTCACTGTCTTGTTGTATTTTCTTGGATCTGCTACTGCAGTCTCCTTCTTCCTCTTTCAACTCCCTTTCTAGTACTTCAGAATATTTCAGGACTGCATTCAGGTAGAATTTTCCTAATAACAATTCAAGACTAAATAACTCACATCTTTAGCAGAGTAAACCCTTTTCTTCTCTTTCTGATTGTGCTTCTTTTTTCCAGTTATGGCAGGGTGTACACAGCCGACCCCTACCATGCCCTTGCCCCTGCCGCTAGCTATGGAGTTGGCGCTGTGGTAAGTGAATATACATTTTCCCTTAAACTGTTTTTCTCCCTCTAACTTTTACATACAGACTATAAAAGGTCTAGAGAAAGGATCAGTTCAGTCCTTCATCTGTTGCCACAATGTGAGCCTCCTAGGTCACTGGAAACTTCACATCACTGTCGTTATCTGTATATCAGCTATGTGGCTTAGAAAGGAATGGGTAGTGCCTGTCTTCGATGAATAATGACATCATTTAGAAGAGGAGTAAGGAAACAAGTTCCAATGTTAGATACATGCCATTGTCATAATTTTATTGATTGATACTGGCAAAGACTGGAGAATAAAAATCAGAGCAAGCTTTCCAAAGATCATAATATATATCATTTTGAATTGCAGATCCTGCTAATTCCTAAGCCTTCTGGTAGATATTATTCTATCAATAACATTTTATCATTGGCAAAAAGTGATATTTTCATGGAAAAAATGAAAGATGACCGTAGAGCTTGTCTAGAATAATCTACCCTAACCAAAGTCCTTACTGCAATATTCTTGGGTCTGGCTAGAAAAACTTTAGTTCTAGTGAATGGGACTTACTGGCAGGCAGGCTTTGCCTCAGTGGGACCTCCTAACATCAGGCATTCTCTCCAACACAGAATGCAGCTAGGCAGCTACTTCCATACATGGGCAGTATTGTCTGAGAGGGAAGCAGAATGAAGTGAAAAAGTTAAGGTGTGAAAGTTGAGAGCCTGACACTTTTCCCAACGAAAGCCTGCTGATGAAGGTTTGGGGAAAGAAAAGATAAGGTCTTCGGGGAAAGTATGTTTAGAATTGAAGCAGAGAGAGTAATAGCACAACAATGGATGTTTCTAATATTTTATTTAGTGCCAAATGATAAAAAATCATATGTAAAAAGTCCTATATAAAAAATGAGCCAAGGAAAGGTAGATTTCTGGGGACCTTCTTGAGAGAGATAAGCCATCAGATAAAGTTGAAAGAAACAAACTAGTTAGTATATACTCAGCCCTTCACGTGAATACATTTCACATCCATAGAAAGAACTGAAATACTAGGGAAAGAATTAAAAGTATTCTAAAGATGACTGAAAGCATATAGAGGAGATAGATAGATAGATATAGATATATACATATATAGATATAGATAGATAGATATAGATATATATGGAACCGGAGTATCCACTGGTTTTGGTAACCTTGGGCAGTTGTAGAATCAATCCAATATGATAGATTGCAGAGGAAATGGATTTTTATGTATATATAGTTGAAAGATGAACTTAAGTTGAATCGTCTCAAACACAGGATGCGACACGAATTCATGTCAAAAATAAAGATCAGAAGTAACACATGCCCCTGATGGGTCTCTGGTAAGGATTGTGATTATGTATCAGGGTAAAGAAAGACCCATTCTGGTCAAAATCATTCTGTTTGCTAAACTCAGCTTGAACTGCATTAAGTCTCCATTCTGGGCTGATTAATAAAGTAGGTGTTGTGTTGGACTCTGGCTGGTGCACCTTGGAGGCTGAAGTTGATTTCCTGACTTCACCAGGCAGTATGTGGCCCCTTTCACTGAAGTTTCAAAGGAAGCCATTTCTCCAAATCCATCCCCAAGACACGTTTCTTCATTTGTAATGCTTCTCTCATCAGCTGTCTAATTATTTTTGTCTTTAATCACTACAGGCGAGTTTATACCGAGGTGGCTACAGCCGATTTGCCCCCTACTGAAGTGACGTGAAACCCCTGCAAATGGGACAGCCCCCAGTTCATGAGGCCTGGCTATTGCAATATTTACTAGTAGAGGAACTCTATAGCAAGATGAAGAGGAAATACAAACAAACAAAAAAAAACACAAAAAAAGAGAGAATACTTTTTTATACCTCACTATGTTCTTTGAATATGTATTTTTCCTTTAAATTTCTGCCTTTAATTCTTTTGTTCCAAAGATTGTGCATTTTTTTTCTTTTTTTTTCTTTTTTTTTAACTGTGGTAAACGAAAAACAAACAAACAAACAAAAAAAAGATAATGCATTTCCATGTCTATATGTCCGTGCCTAGCTTATTCTGTCAGTCACGGAAAAGGCAGTTGATGAGGAAGGAGAGACACTAGGAGCAGAGATACGCATCTGATCAGAAATCGGCAGACAGAATTACCAAAGTGTATCTGGTGCTGCGTGGCTGGGGACAACAGAAGTGGAAGAGATCTTTCTGCAGCGGCATATTCTTCTAGTCTTCTGAATTCTGGTCTTTGGCAGGAGATTCTGATTGGCTGTGGCTGGAATCCACATGCCACTAGAGAGGAATTTGTGCTTGCAAAGCAGGAGAATTAAAAACACTTTTCCTCTCCTCCTTCCCTCCTGTCTTCTCCATTCTTTTTACAATCATCTTACACACCCAGCCTGAGACAGTTGGCATAGCTTTTGGAATTACAGTGTTGATATTTCCAAACACGCTCTCAGACTGTGGATAATAAACACCTCATTAGGAAACCAATCTCAGAATGAACTCTGGAGTATGAAAACACTTGTTTCTTTTCTTTCCTCCAATCCTAGCACATCTGCTGGCTACTTCTGTAACCACCGTGTAGCTCATCTGTTCTTCAGTAACATGCTGCTCCCATGTCCTCAACATTCAGGAGTTTAGTATCCAGGGACAGAGAATAAATAGCCAGATTTCCTCCAGGTATCTTGGCACAGCTTGAAGAAAGGAATATTAAGTCTGATATTCCTTATCTTGCTTGCAACAGAAAATCAGTACAATTTATTTGAAAACATAATAAAGCATCTGTTGGGGAAAGGTCAAGCCCCTAGGCCAGGTGCCCCTGGGCATGTCGGTGATAAAGACACTTGAGGACAGGCAGAAGCACTGTGCGTTCACCCCAAAGCCATAGGAATTTTCATCTTCCAGAGCCTCTGCGAGTCACTTCTCTATCCACAGTCTCCAGCTCTCTTGGCCATTCCACCCAGCTTCGCATTATCCTCCAAAGACACCAGCTGAGCACCTGAACCACTTGGTGCACATTAACACTACAGGAAACAAAAGCTAGAGCCCACCAAGGAAAGAAGCTATGAAACGGCAAGGGTCCCCTGCAGAGTCCACACAGTGAGTCACTGCAGTTGCTGTCTAGCTTTAGTTTTATGTTAGCAAGGTAGGGGAGAAAGCTCCGGGCTATAACTAGTAATGACAAAAGTCTGACAGTGTTTCCAAAACAAAAAGCATTAGGAAGTGGGCAGGTATGGTCCGCTGGCTCCTTGCTCTGCTCACACTGGTACTAGGGTGAACTTTCACCCCAAGGGATAGCTGCTAAAGGGAGTAGTTCAGAGACGTGGAGCTTCTGCTTTATTATGGATTTTGTTTGATTTTTTTTTTTTTTAACTCCTGCCTCCACATGTTCTTTTCTGATAAGCTGATTTCATGTCCCTGAATTAAAATGACTGATGTGACAGTATCAAGCATTCTTTGTAAACTGATGTCTGGGAGGGCACTGGCCTGCCACATGGAGACATCTCCCTCTTCCCATCCCTCTTCCCTAATAACCTGGGGAGATAGCAAAGAAACTCCAGGCCTGGTGCACTCATGGATTCGGGGAAGGAGGAAGCCAATAGAGTAAAGGACAAGACAGTTCAAGCAAATGGCAGCCATTCACAGGGCTGCCTCCTCCCCCAAGCCAAAGTTAGGTTTGTTGCTGTTAAGACAATATTGTGTGTATATAAATATTTTAGGTGAGGACAAGGGCTGGGGGCTTACAGAGTTCTGGGGAATGAGGGCAGGGAGGCTCTTTCTTTTACTTTGGTTTTGAGGGAGAATGTCTGCTGACTGAAGAAACAGACATTTGGGTCATTCTCCCAAAGTGGCAAGCCACTTAGCCAGGTGGAGACCCCATCAAGTCCTCACTGATGATATTTGTGGCAGAGGAGTGAGAATGTTTCTCTTTTCTTGGATAGGAATGAGGATAGCCGGCAAGGTAGAGAAGGCAGCTCCCTCCCATAGCCTTCCAAAAGAGGCAGAGTCCAGGCTTTGAGGAGCCTTTGTGCACTTCAGTTCAGCTGGTTCTGGCTGAGGCCTCCAAGGCAAGCTCTGTTTTCCAGGGTGTTCCTGCTGTATTGCCAGGGGTGCTCTTCTGTGTCGCTTTCTCCAGCTCCCTTTTCTGAGACAGAATACTTGGAATTCTGCTTCTTATGCAAGGGCCCTCTGGTTTTCAGGGTCAACGCTGAGAATCGAAGCGCTCTCAACCATCCTGATCTCACAGGCTCAGCCTCCCCATCCGCTGTGGAGCTTGGAGGTCCCCTCCCATCAGCGTCACCAGAGGCAGGCTCCTTGAGGCATCTGTGCTTCTGCGTTCCTGCCACAGCCAAAGGGGTTGGCATTTTATGAATAACTTCTCTAGGGGATGTAGGCTGATAAATTTTCAAAAAGCTTACTGTTGCTGAATCACAGTTCAAGGATGGCCTTCTCAACTTCGCTCTCATCCATGACCTGGACTTTCTATACTAGGCATCTTATTCTTAGAAGTCGGCCTCCTTTAGGGAGACCCCTAGTGAAAACCTTTATTGGATATCCCTCTTTCATCCCAGAGAGCTGCCCTTAGGTCTTTTCTAGAATTCCTGTGTTCCATAGTTCAACTGCATTAACTCAGATCCATCATTGTGATTCATCGATTTTTAAGGCTCTCAGGTTTAACAAAACCTATCACTATCATCCTCCAGCAGCCTCAGTCTGAATGGAGCCAGTATATTTTCTTTCTTTAAAGAAGTCAACTGGGGCTCAGCTCTTAGTTCAAGGGGAGCTAGTGGCTATCTAGTCAATAGAAATCAGTGATAGCAGCTTTTCCTCGAATGTGGACTCCTCAGGGGCTGAACTGCTCTTAATTTAGGGTATGCTTTACTAGAGACGTAGCAAACATCAGTTATCACCACCATCCAGTAACGACGTAGCTTCCAGATATGACGGACTATAAGATGGGGTGGAAGCTGCCCCAGGGATGTACTTCCTTTTGGCAGAAGAACAAGGCCAACTAAGGGACAGTTTGGTTAGCACCTGGACATTTCAAGAGAGAGAGAGGCAAACTTTCCCTCTTTGCCCAGGTTAGCCGATTCTCTGCTGCTTGCAACTCTCTAGCACAGTAACATTTGCAGAATTGCAGATTTTTTTCCCCCAGATATTAGGAGGAAAGGGACTTGGGGAGGGGAGGGTGGGGAAGGGGTCGTGATGTTTTAAAAAGCATAAGTTAACCTGTTTGCACTGTTTTAAGATAGGAAAAAAAATAGTGGGCAAGGTGAACATCGGATGTAAACGTGTGTGTTTTATTTTGTCATGCTCTTGAGAATGTCTGACTCTTTGTAGTATACAACAGTGACATTTGATTCTCTGTTGCATAAAACACTATATTTTTTTGGAAATGTTACTGTCCAAAAGCCTCTTCCCTCCCTGTCCTTTTCCTGTGTACTTCCTTCATCCTTGCTTTACTGATCAGCCAGGCAATAGCCATCCAGGAGCTAGAGCAAGAAACAGGGCCCTTTCCAAGTCGGCTCTGGGTGTCCTAAGCCAGCCTGTGCCCTCTCAATCACTGAGTACAGTAGAGTCTCTGGCACCTTGCTTTGAAAATACAGCTCACAGACCAGACTACCAGTTATGGCATTTCTCAGTGAGAGGCGCTAGGATGAGGAGCCGAGGGATGGAGGGACCCCTGAAGTATTGCAGGTGGCTGTAGTAGCCGAGTTCTTATGCATGTTACCGAAACTGTAACCAGTTACAGTTTACTCAGGAAAACGGTAGATCAATTCAGCCATGGTAGTGCTGGTTGGCAGGGATTGGTAACTGAGAACTGCTCAACAGCCAAAACTCAAACCTTGCCTTTACGGAGCCCACCAGCATAGGGCCATGGTCCTCTGCCTGGTGGTGCTATACCTGCCAGTGACATGAGGGCTCAGCTCACCCTGGCAAGCAAAAAAGGGAACCCAGATTCTCTTTATCTCCCTTCTCCCCCTGCCCATTACCAATACCAGATTCCCCAGGGGGCATGTGAGGTTTTTGAATTTTTCAAAAAGAAAATGTTTTGGTTTGTTGTTGTTGTTGTTTTTTTTCCTGGGGACTGATAAGTGCTTTAAGTGATGTCTGCACCCCATGAAGACTCCCAGCTTCTTCGTTTCCTTGTATTTTCTGTTCACAGTATTTTTGTGTGCGCGTGCTTATTCGGCAGCTCATTTTGGCTGTATTATATATCGAGTGATGAATTGATCCTATTTTTCCCCCTTAAAGGACATGAATTTTTTTTTCTTATGTTATCATTCTGCTTGTGAACATTTGAAGCCAGGCTGGGCTGACACTAGGGCTACAAAGTGAGGAGAGAGCCAGAGGAGTTTCCTTGTCCTTGACAGGCTCACCCACCTGAGGCTCTGAGCTTTTCAGTCCAGATCTTTGCAAGGCTCAAGCGCCGCTGCCGCAGAACCTCTCCTCTCCTCCCCACCCCCACCCGTGGCAGGGACTGGCCGGGCCCCACGTGCACCACGGATTCTCTGGCCCCTCCCATTGCCATGGCAGAACAGGTACATTCGGGGACTTGGGGGCATCCATGGGATGTTTGTACAATTGACCACCTGGCCTTGCCTCCTCCCCTCCCGTCCTTCCCAAGACTCACTTCCTAGGACACCCGAGCCGCTTGCCCAGGGCCCTGTTTCCCTGCCAACTCCAGAGAAGCACCCCAGGGCTTTGTGACAGTCTCTAATTCCCCTCCCTTCTCCTTAAGAATCATATTGTATAGTAGCTTTCAGACCATACAGTATTCATTGGGTTACTCCTATTATTATCAAGTAGCTGGAATTGTGAAGGTCGGAGTAGTTAGATCTTTAGCTTTTCTTCCTTATTTTTTGTATTACTCTCCATGTGTATAAATTATTGATCATGTTGCTGGCTTTTATAAACTTAAGCAAAGGAGGAGGACTGCCTCAGCCTTTGCGAATGGTAATGAAGCACTGTTTTTAAATAAAAGAGAGAAACACCATCTTTGGCCTGTGTGTATCGATCCTCTTTCCCTGTTGCCTCCACCTGAAGTTTACAAAGTGCTCCCTGGATTCACAGGATGGTAAAAGGAAGAAGGAAAACCACAGCTCTTCCTGCAGAAGGTGGTAAACTGGCAGATAGATGGGACCACCAGCTGCTGTCTGGGGATCTCCAGCCAGTGAGCTTCCATCTGTCCAGAGTTCTGAAATCTCTTTGCAATTGCATGCGTTCACTCTCCCCTAACCTCCTGAACTGCCTACCACTCCGCCAGCTCCTTTGCGTTTTCCTGAATGGGAATGTGCCCTAGGATACCTCTTTCTTACCTGGACCTGTTAGCTACCCCTTAATACATTGGTTTCACTGCCAATAATTGCTCAATGTCTGAAGTTACCATAACACCCTCTTTCCATCTCCAACTCCTTTAACTTCACCCCACAAGGTAATCCTGCTTCCTTTTCTGTGAAGATTATGGGGTCATCACATAGCGTCCCCTTGAATAAATTTGGCTGTCAGTGTCACAAGCCTACTTGTATGCCACCCATTCTTTTTTCTTTCTCCCGTTCTTGTGGAAGAGGCCTTCGTCTCACAAGCAGACCCATATCTACCCTGCTCTCTCAGCTTTGGGACTTTGACCGCCTCTTTTGCATGGTTAACCTTTTCTCTCTAGGATCATCTTGGCATTTAAATATGCTTAAATCATAAACATCTTAGTGGGGTTTTTTGTGTTTGGGGGTGTTGGTTTTTTTGTTTGTTTTTGCTATATCCCATATTCTCATCTTACGGCAAACTAATAAAATAAGCCTCTTCTGACTGCCATCTGTTCGCTACCCCTCACCCTGCTGCTTTGGCCTACAGAGCAGGGACACAGCTGCGATGGTGCTCTGATGCGGGCCCATCCACTAGGGGCTGTCCGTGTCAGACCGAGGTGTGGAGGCCCTCCATGACTCCCCTGCTCTGTGACCTCATCTCTTCTAAACAAGCATCCTACTCACTGCTCTGAGGTGGGTTCCCTAAGTTCACTGTGCCTGGCCCTAGCACAAAGCTACTGCTTGTGCAACATCCACACAAGCTGTATAACTGCAGATATTAGTGTTGCCTGCAGCAAAAAAGTCCATGTCTAGGGCTGGGAAGGTGGCTCAGTGGTAGAGCGCTTGCCTTGCATGCATGAGGCCCTGGGTTTGATTCCTCAGCACCACATAACCAAAAAGAAAAAAGCCAGAAGTGGCGCTGTGGCTCAAGTGGTAGAGCGCTAGCCTTGAGCTGAAGAGCTGAGGGACTGCGCCCAGGCCCAGAGTTCAGGCCCCATGACCAGACCCCCCCCCCCCCCCCCCGCCAAAAAAAAGTCCATGTCTAGCTGGCCACCAGTGTCTCGGACCTGTAAATGCTAGCTACTCAGGAGGCCTAGATCTGAGGATTCAAGGTCTGCCCAGACAGGAAACTCCATGAAATTCTCTCCGATTAACCACCCAAAAGCCAAAAGTGGTACTGTGACTCAAGTGGCAGAGCACTATCTTTGAGGGGGGAAAAATAGTCTCAAGACAGTGCTGGCCTAGGCCCTGAGTTTAAGTCCAGGACCAGAAAAGGGGAGCGGGGGGAAATCCAGGCCCAGGCTATCTAGCTCCCCATTGTGTAGCTTTGACTTCAATGCTAGTGTTTCTGGTGCTGCTCTCGCAGCTATGCTTATGGGATCCCCCAAACCAACCCCTTCTTCCATATAGACCTCTTGGCCCACCATTCCCTCAAACTCTGCCATTACCTGGGGCTGTTATAAGGACTCCCTCTTTTCTATATGTCACTGGAAAATGACATGAGCTTATGAACAGATTTATTTCTCAATGTTCAAAAGCAAAACACCAGTAGATTCTGTTTGGCCAGCCCATTTCCTGACCACAGGACCCTCTCTGGTCCTCATGTGGTGGGAGAGGGCGGACACAAATGCCTGTCACTTCCCAGAGCCTCAGGGGCCTCCCCTGTCTGCTTTTTCTCCCAATGTGAACTCAGCAGGGTCCAGCTTATTCCTGATCTCCACTCTCCCAACTCTCACTGTACTTGATCCCTGTCTGCTCTACAGCCAAGTTCATTCCCATCTTAGATCCTTTGTCTGAGCCCTGCTGTCTTCCAGGAAGGCCTGATCCATGAGCTCCTCCCAGACACTTATCTCCTACACCCTATAGACCTCTTTCTCAACACCTGTTACTGTGATGCAGCACTTCTGACTGCGTGTCAACTTCTCATCCCACTTGTCCATTAAATTCTACTGGTGAGAATGGATCACAGGCCCAGCTTATTCTGAAGGTGAGTGCTCTGGCCTCTACTCCTTGGGTCTTTCTCCTTCCATCACCCATCCTCCTCAACCTCACCTGGACTCCTCTAAAAGCAACATGCCCACATCTCACTGTCTTCAAAACTTTCCCAATGGCTATTCAGCGTGGTACTCCACAGCTACAGTACTTTGCCTTCTCCAACTGTTTGCTGGCATGTCCTCTGCTCTTGGCAAGCTGTGCCTGTTTGCTCACAGCCCATGAAACTGCCCTTCACCATGGAAGGCCCACCTCAAGCATCACCTCTTGGCCTTCATCCTTCAACAGTATCTGCATTCCCCAGGCCCACCATTGGTCCTCTGAATTCTTAGCCAGGTAGTAGGTACAGCCTCTGCACTAGATGAAAAATGTCTGTAGAGATCGCATTTTTAAAGGGGAATTTAGAAGCTAGGGCATGGCTCAAGTGGTAGAGAACTTGTCTAAGATGCATGAGACTTTGGGTTCAATTCTCAGTACTGCAAGAAAGAGAGGTATATTTAAGAAAAACAGCAGTACACTTCATCGCCCTGTTGCACAGTAACAAGCAATAATGATGTGTATTTTCACAAGCATACACCCCCCCCCCAAGGATGCTGATGATAGTCACAAGGATATGATGGTTGTACACAGATTAATTATACTCATGAAGAATCAGGTCTAAAAGCAAAATGTGGAAAGAAACAGGTGGCACTGTCGTTGGTTACTCTCGGGCTACCTGAAATATGAGACATCCCTGGCCCCCGACGAGCTAGATCAAACCTTATACAGTCATCCAAAGCCAAGATAGCAACAAAGAGTTGAGATCTTCTTTAAAGAGCTATCCACTAGAAAAAATGAAGCACACACTAGTTTTTCTACCTTAGATTTAGTAGTAGATACAAGAAATTGTATGTTTAGTCATCAAGGGACCATTTCATATGTTTTGTGACCCTTGCAGAATCTCGGTATCACCTTGTTTACTTGGTTTAGAAGGTCATTTAGCTTGTCATATTAGTTTTGTTTTCTGATGCCTGTGTGTATGTGTGCACTGGGGCTTGAACATGGGGCCTCCTCTTGCTTAGCTTTATTGCTCAAGGCTGACTCTACTGCCACAGCTCCACATCCTTCTTTCTTGGTGGTTAATTGGAATAGTCTCACAGCTGTGTCTCCCCAAACTGGTGTTAAACTACAATTCCCAGATCTCAGCCTCTTGAAGAGCTAGGCTTATGGTCAAGAGCCACCAGACCCCAGCCTGCCAACATTTTTTGTTTTTTTTATTTTTGTTGTTGTTTGCAGGTTATGGGGCCTGAATTCTGGGCCTGGGCGCTGTCCCTCAGCTCTTCAGCTCAAGGCTAGCGCTCTACCACTTGAGCCATAGCTCCACTTCCAGCTTTTTCTGCTTATGTGGTACAGAGGAATTGGACCCAGGGCCTCATGCATGCAAGGCAAGCACTCTACCACTGAGCCACCTTCCCAGCCTCCTGCCCAATGTTTTTTAAAGGAAGGCCTGGTGCTACAAGTGAAAAGCAGAAATACACAACTAAATAAGCAACTCAGTAACTATCCTGCATACAACCAGAAATGAACTGATACTCCGTGTCTCAGAATTAGACATTCTATCCCTCAAATAGCATTCTTTACAGAAGAAATTGCCATTATCAGGATTTCAGTGTTTGGGATCGGATTTTCAGCATTTTAATTTCCCAGGATTTTAGATTTGCAGGGATTTTGATCTTTTAGGATTTCCACATTCGGGATTATGGTGTTCACGATTGTGTCTTTTAGGATTGTAATCAGCACTAGTTAGTCGATGGCCCCAAGAATCCCCAGATGGTGCAGGCCTGGGGTGGGGGGGCGGGGAGAGGCGTTGTTCACTTTCCACACCTGCTTTGTCTGTCTTAGTCGCTGCTGGGCCTGGCAGGGTGCCCAGCACGGAGGTGTGCTCAGCAAACATCTGTGCACCAAGTGAAAGAATGAATGAGAGAATGAATAGCCATCTGGCTGGAAATGCAGAGCGTTCAGTGACAAGGCAACAAGCCCAGGGGCATATGGCAGGTGGCACAGTCATCAGAGACCAGCTTTTCTCCTCACTGCATACTCGCCTCTATATCCCCAGGACCCACTGCACCCCGGGAGGAGTAAGGGATTCTCAACATCCCTGGCCTTCCTGTCTTCCTGAATGGCTTCCCAGGCCCTAAACACTGTTAGTGCAGAGATTGTGGGTCACATGATATCCTCAATGTCACACCGGAGGCTGACCTAAGCTGGGGATCTGTGATAGACAAGGCAGGTGAAACACTGGCATATGAGCCCCAGTATCTCCTCATCTGCCCTTGGTTATTGAGAAGGTGGAAGAGATACCCCGGTGTGGAGTAGAAAGAACATTCCTCCCATCTTTTGAAAACACAGTCTAGGTCCTTCCTAGCCCAACTGAGTCCCCTCTCCTGAGAGTGGGTCCTCCCTGACTCCTCTCTCTCTCTCTCTCCCTCTCCCTCCTTGTCCCTCCCCCTCTCTCTCCCTCTCTCCCTCCCTCCTTCCTTCTCTCTCTCTCTCTCTCTCTCTCTCTCTCTCTCTCTCTCTCTCTCTCTCTCTCTCTCTCTCCCTCTCCCCTTCCCCCCTCCTCTCTTCTGGAGCTTGAACTCAGGACCTGGACCTTATCCTTGAGGTTTTTTTGCTCAAGGTAACCACTCTCCCACTTGAGCCATAACTGCACTTCCAGCTTTTTGGTACTTAATGCGAGATAAAAGTCTCACACACTTTTCTCCCCAGGCTGGCTTTAAACAGCAATCCTCAGATTTCACCCTCCGGAGTGGCCAGGATTACAGATGTGAGTCACCAGCAGCACTCAACTATTACCAGCACAGGTAAGTCAACATAATGTTCAACCACTTCTTAAATGTTCAGCCCCACCTTAGGCCTCAATTTATTAAAATCTGTTGAATGAGTGAAACTATGGGTTTGCACATCTTTAGTAAAGCTCGTGGGTCCCCTTCTTCTGGTCTTGAGCTATGACTTTGCTAGCTAATCGCATTCTCATCTCTGTAAAATTAAGGATGATTTTTTTTTAATTCTCTCTTATTTTCTAGCAATGGTTTATTTTTGTTGTTCAGGACTAGGACTTGAACTCAGGACCTGATTTGCTCAGTATTCACACAGCAGTTCACCTCTCTGAGAGCTGAGTGCCTAGTAATTCCCAAAGTTCTACATTTTCCATTTCCTATCATATAAGAGTTCAAGTTCCTTTACATTTCTGGCTAACATTTATTTCTTTGGAACATGACGCGAATAGTTCATGTATAACTAGTGGTGCTTTCCCCTTATTTCCAAGTTGTTTTTTTTTGCTTCCATATCTTGTGACATTGGCTGGAATTCTCAAAGTATTTTATAAGATGGAGTTGACTAGTTCACTTTTGGCAGCTGGTTTGCAAATCCATTTTTCATCATGATAAGGCTTGTGTTTTAATCCAGTGCTGAAAGACTTTTATTAGGATTAAGTGCTAAATTTTCAGACTCTAATCAGATGATCATAGTTTCTCTTTCCTAAAGTTTATGCCATGAACATAGTGTACTTTGTGTATAAATTTCCATATTTTTTTGTGCAGCACTGAGGCTTGAACTAAGGACTTTGCACTCTTGCTTGGCTTTTTCATTCAAGGTTGTCATTCGACCACTTGAGCCACATCTCTGCTTCTAGTTTTTTGCTGGTTAATTGGAGATAAGAGTCTCACAGACAAAAAAAAAAAAAAAAAGAGTCTCACAGACGTTTCTGCTCAGGCTACTTCAAATAACAATCCTCAGATCAGAGTCTCCTGAATAGCTAGGATTATAGGCCTGAACCATTGGTGCCTGGCAATTTCCACATTTTGACTGTGAAAACCTCAACTTGGTCATGGCAGATTTTTTTTATTAGAAATACTATATTGTCTAGTAGTCTCTTCAATATGTTCATCTTGGAGTCAGAAATGAGCTAGAACTGTGGTTTTCTTGTGATCTTATTTATCACTGCTGTCAGATGTACTTATAACCATGTGCCCAAAGACATTTTGCTTTTGTTCTGTTTCTAGGACAAGTTGTATGATAAGAGCATTGCTCTTTCTGAAAGCTTAAAAGAACTCACCGGAGCCTGGTGCTACTGGCTCATTCCTGTCATCCTAGCCACTCAAGAGGCTGAGATCTGAGGACTGAGGTTTGAAGCCAGCCTGGGTGGGGAAAGTCCATGAGACTCTTATATCCAATAAGCTGGAAGCTGAGCTGTGGCTCAATTGATGGAGCACTAGCCTTTAGCACAAAACTCAGGGACAGTGGCCTTAGTTCAAGCCCCAGGTTGGACACACACACACACACACACACACACACACACACACACACACACACACACCTCACCAGGTACCAGGTAATACCCTGCAACCAAGAATCTGCAGTCTTTAATGTGATTACTAAATATGACTTCCTGTCTGGTCCCCACATCTAAAGTGGGTCTTCCTTATCCTACCCCAGGCCAGTTCTTTTATGAAGAAAATTAACAATCATTATCAAGTCTTTGATCTGATCTTTCACATGTCATTTGGTTCTCATTTTCTGTAAATGGGTATTTCTCCTGTTCTTTGAAGATGTGTCCCACAAAAAAAAGTAGAAAGGGCAGTAAGCATAGGGCATAAATCTTTACTTCATTATTCCCCCCCCCACCAAAAAATGCAAATTTAGACCTAGCTGCTTGACCTGGAGAAAGCAAAAAAATGAAGTATTGGTGAGAAAGAGCAGGCTGTGCCCGAGCAGACCCTTCCTCTTTGGAAATGTCACGTGACAGACCTTGGAGGGGATGTTCCTCAGATTAACCACACACGTGCTTGGAGCTCAGCAGACCACTTCTAGACATTCACTCATACACAAACAAGTGGCAGGTACTCAGAGAAATATGGGTAAAGATGTGCATGCAAGTTATTTGTACTAATTAAAAAAAAAAAAAAGGAAGCGGGGCACTGGTAGATCACGCCTGTTATCCTAGCAACTCAGAAGAATGAGATCTGAGGATCATAGTTCAAAGCTAGCCCAGATGGACAAATGCATGAGATTCTTATCTCCAGTTAGCAGTGAAAAGCCAGTCGTAGAGGTGTGGCTCAAGTGGTAGAGCTTTCCCCATGGGAAATGAGTGGGTGCCATTCCTTACCTTTCCAAAGTAAAATTACATCTCAGACTGATGATGGCACCATGGTGGCATGGTCCACATTCCTTCAGAGCACCATGAATAATCTTGGGGACACAAAGTAGGGGCCGGGAGCCTGATGGGGTGGGTGGCCCTGAATAGGTTTATTAGGACATTGTTAAGGAAAAAATTTGTGGGTGGGCAGCTAGACCGAGGGTATGTATAGTGTACCCAGTTCTCTGGGCAGGACGGAGCAAAGGTTTTATAGCTTGGGTTAGTTTATGGGGTTTCTCAGCAAGTAGTATAGATATTTAACTGGTGGGGAGAGAGTAGGAGGGCACACCTGAAAGAGGCCAGGAGAGGAAGAGTGGGAGAGGAAGGTGGGAAGGCAGAATGCAGACAGCTGGCTGGGCCGTGAGTTGGGAAGAGGCACCAGGGAGGGGTGGTAGGAGGAAAGTTCCTCTCCCACCTACTTTGGTATGGCCTCAGTGGCCTAGCAAGGATTTAGATTTCCTTCATGGGTACCCCCAGGATGCATTTCTTATAGACAGGCCCTGTAAGTCATGGCCCACATGGAGTCCTGGATTTGACCTCTGGTTATCCTTCTTGCATGGCCAAGGAAACCAAAACTCAGTCGTAGGATTCGGCCAGTGAGTATCACAGGTGACTCTCAGAGCCCCACTCATCCCTCCCATTCTCTCAGCCATTCCACCAACCAAAGCCCAGAGCTGTGTGACTACTTGGTGCCAGGTATTAGTACTGGATGATAATTATTCAGGATGTGACAGGTATTCACACACCAAAGGATTTTTTCTGTTTTTTTTTTTAAAGGTAAATCTTCTTTATGCAATTTATATGCATGTTATAAAGGTGATATACAGAGGGGTTACAGTGACATAAATCAGGAAATGAGTACGTCTATTTTTGGACAGTGTTACCCCTTAACCCCTTCCCCTTGCTCTCTTCCAGTTTTTCCCTCCCATCTCCATACACACACACACACACACACACACACACACACACAAAGGATCTAGAAAGCATGGGTCAAGTCACAGAGTGCCAGCCTTGAGAAAAAAACAAAACAAAAACACTAGACACTGAGTTCAAGCTCTAGTAAAGGTATGCAAAAATATAATTAAGAGAGCTGAACCAAGCATCCAGGAGAAATCCACCAACAAGGTGTAAGGTCCTGAAAGAACACTAAGAACTTAGGGTACAAGAGTGGATCCTGGGCCTCTCTCCTTCTGGATGGAATCTGGTTGAGCAGGTTCCAGTGACATCCTTTGTGTGTGCATCTGGCTCTGAGCCAGTAGCTGCAAGGTAGGGATGGAGAGATGACCTGACACAGAGCTGACCTTTCCCCAGGACCTCTCCTGCCCCTCATTTTACAGGCTGGCAGGACACAAGACCTGTCTAAAGTGGACCAGTGGTAGGGCAGGCGAGGGACTGGGAACATGGGCACAGTGTCAGTAGTAGCAGAGGGGTGAAGGAGCTTCACTAGCCGGCTTGGCAGTGCCCTCTTGGTGGAAATGGTTCCTCTCAAGACCAAGGAACTCTCTTGGACCTCCCAAATGGCAGGTCTCTGGGCACCTCCTCCGCCAGCATTTGGCTCCTACTTTGGTTGCTTTTTACCTAGCCCAGAAGTCCTGAGCCTTAGCGTGCCTTCAGCCCTTCTGTACCCAGGAATTCTGCTTGCCCACATCTGGATATAGGCTGAGGACTCTCCATGGTTCCTTCCAGACAGGAGCTCAGAAGCTTTCTTTCTTGAGTTTCTGCAGGAAAAAAATAAAACGCAATGCAATTATTAGGTGTCAATTTTTTTTTTATGTGTGCCAGTGTTGGGGGTTGAACTTAGGGTCTGGCCACTGTGCATTAGCTTTGTCACTCAAGGCTGGTACTCTACCATTTGAGCTGTACCTCTACTTCTGGTTTTTTTTGGTGGTTTATTGGAGATGAGTCTCACAGACTGTCCTGCGTGGGCTGGCTTCAAACTGTTATCCTCAGATCTCAGACTTTTGAGTAGCTAGGATTATAAGTGTGAGTTACCAGTGCCCAGCCTTCTCATCTTTTAAGGACAGCAGTCCCACCAATTAGGATAGGATCACCACCCTAGGCCCTCCCCTAGGCTGAAGGCCCCTCTCCAAACCAGGCACATTGGGGCTTAGTGTTTCTACATGGGAGTCTGATAGGACACAATCCATCAAGTCCAGGATTCTCAGTGTCTCTGTAAAATCAGAAAGACCCCCTTCCCAGTAGAAGGGTTTTTAAAAAACCTTCAGGGATTAAAAAAAATTTTTTTAGGAAGTAGCGCTGTGGCTCAAGTGGTAGCAGGCTCACCTTGAGCTGAAGAGCTCAGGGACAGCGTCCAGGCCCAGAGTTCAAGCCCCATGACCAACAACAACAACAACAAAAAATTTTAAGAAGGCATGACCAGTACTGACCTCCTCTTCGCTAAGGGATACTTGATACTATTTGGATCTCCTCGGCCACCATAGACTACATCCTGAGGACCATCCCTACAATATCCATATCACACACACACACACACACACACACACACACACACACACACTGCTCTGTCTGGTCCACCTTGACTCCCACAGGTCCCAGTAAAAAGCCCCCTCATCTTGAATCCAGTCTTTACCTTCTTCTGTAACCTCTCATAGTAGTAGGTCCATTCTGCCACTAGCTCCTCCAGCTCCTGAGCCTTGTCCCAGAACTCTTTGGCAAGCTCTGCCCTTGTTCCCTCCTTCAGTTGCTTCAAATCATCTGCGAGAGCCACCGAGTCCTGGTATAGGAAGATGACAGCCATCACCCCTCCCGACATGAGTGCACCTTTTTTCATGGCCAAGACTGTTCCCTCAAAGGCCTTTTGCACCTGTCTGCTGCTTTTGGCTGAGACTTGGCCAGTTTTCAGGAGTTGCTTGGCGGCAGTGGCCAAGTGCGGGCGGGTTCGCGCAAGGCGATAGGCTTGGGCATTCCTCTTGATGTTGTCCACGGCATTCCCACAAGCGTAGACAATCTTACCCAGAGCTGTAACATAGGATGTCTTCCCTCCGCCAGCCTGCTGGAACTCCTTGTCTTCAGAGGCCATGAGGCTGTTGGCTTGAGCTTGGGCTTTTTTATTTCGAGAATTTTTTAACACATCACTCACTATATTGGTGATCCCAGCTATGGTCCCCAAGCCTTGGCCAGCAGCTGTGAGCATCAGACTCCCTCCTGCTGTTGCTGGGGCAAGGGCTAAACCTAGGATGCTCATGACCCCAGAGATGATGGCGGTGGAGTTAGAAATCACTTTGGTCTTGGTGGCTCTCTGGTGGTTTGCGTCAATCTCATCTGCAAGTCTGAGGAGCTTTCTAATGACTCTTTTTTGATCCTGTTTCCATCTGGGGAACTCTTCCAAAAATGTTTGTTCTCTAGCTGACAGACCTTCTTCATCTTGTAGCATCTCCTCTTCACCCATGGGGCCCTCATCTTCTTCCTCTCTGTGGATGAGGGAAATAAAGATGAGGGAAAAGCCTGACTCTGCATCTAACCTGTGGCTTCAGCATGTTCTACCTTTACTAACTTTGAGTCTGAGGCAGGATCGATAGGGTAAAGCATGTGTGTGTGTGTGTGTGTGTGTGTGTGTGTGTGTGTGTGTGTGTGTGTGTGTGTGTGTGTGTATGAGGGGGGGGAACCCTGGGGCTGGAACTCAGGGACAGTGGTCCATGATCTATTTTGTTCAAGGTTAGCACTCTATCACTCAAGACACAGCACCACCTTTGACTTTTTAGTAGTTTATTGAAGCTAAGCCTGCCAGGGCTGGCTTCCAGACTGGCTTCCAACTTCAATCCTCAGATCTCAGCCTCCTGAGTAGCTAGGAGTATAGGTGTGAGCCACCAGAGCTGGGCTCCTGAAATTTTCTTCATGTGTGGAGCTCAAGGATCTGTGATTTTTCATAGAAACTTGGAAGCTGAGGGAACCCCTTAGTCCATCCTCTGGTGACAAACCCCTTCTGCATCTCCCTATGGAGCCGGTCTGAAAGTTCCAGGGTGTCATTGAGAGGCCTAACCTTTGCAGGAAGCCACTGATCTCATGAAGACAAGAAAGAGATACAGGGGACTCTGAACAGCCTAGTGAGAGTAACAGCAGCCTTGACCAAATAGGTGGGGCAGGCACATTCTTCCCTAGGGACATTTCTGTCAGTGCTTAGAGGAACAAGAGCTCTGGGCCTGTGTGCAGGGAAATGCCGGGATCCTACTCAAGAGAAGGAATATGGGAGGGATGAAGGGAGAGATCTGGGAAGAGTAAGGGTAGAGGTCAGATGATTGGCAGGAGTAGGAGACCTCTATGTAGAGGTGAGTCAGAGGGCAGAGGAAGCCTGATTGTAGACAAGATCACTCATGTGGACCAACTTGATGTTAGCTTCTATGGGCATGCCCTCATTCCTCTGTGTGGAGAGGAGTGAGAGCATCCTCCTCGCTTTACTTGGCCCCTTAGCAGATAGGATTGGTCCTGCATGGAAAAAAATTGGGATGAGGGGTTCTGGCCCCTTCTCCCTTGCATTTGGCAGGGCAGAGTGAAGAAGACTGAAAGCCCCAAGAGCAGCAACAGGAAGTGGCAAGGCGGCTCCTTCTGGCATCTTCTGTCAAGTGCCACGCTCACATTTCCTTCAGATGAGTGGAGGAGGCCAGTGACAACAGTGGTGCCCAGTCTCATTCTTCACTTTCTAGCCGAGGGACCTGTGAAGCCCAAAAAGGAAAGAGGATTCTCCCAAGGGACCATGTGGGACCAGAAGAGCTCGGATGTCAGCTGATACCCAGATCCCTTCCTGAAGCTGTGCCTCTGTACCCATAGTTCTAGGACCCCCATGGATACCAATATCCTCAAATGCTTGAACTCAGGGCCTGGGCACTCTCCCTGAGCTTTTTTGTTTGTTTGTTTGTTTGTTTGTTTGCCCAAGGCTAATACTCGACCACTTTGAGCACATTTCACAGCCACTTCCAGTTTTCTGGTGGTTCATTGGAGATAAGAGTCTCAAAGACTTTCCTCCCTAGGTTGGCTTCAGACCACCATCCTCAGCTCTCAGCCTCCTGAGTAGCTAGGATTATAGACATGATCCACCAGTGCCTGGCTACATGTTTCTTAATTAAACCAAATATCTCATATGTACCCCAGACCCTCCTTCCTTGGGCAGCCACATTGCCCGTCTTAGAATGAAATCAAAATCTAGTTCTATGAAACTCTGCACAGACAGTTCACCCAATTGCTTGCCCATGCTGTGTTTGGTGGTGATGAGATATAGCTAAACACAGAATTAGCTTTTAATACATTAAATCCATCAATACTAATGGGCTTCCTTTGTGGGTCCCTTTCATGGGACCCAGATGAGGGGTAATTCCCGTTCATGAAGTTCTGAGTAAATTTTTTTTTTTTTGGGGGGGGGTCCGGTCATGGGCCTGAACTCTGGGCCTGGCCACTGTCCCTCAGCTCTTCAGCTCAAGGCTAGTGCTCTACCACTTGAGCCACAGCACCACTTCTGGCTTTTTTTTTTTCTGCTTATGTGGTGCTGAGGAATTGAACCCAGGACCTCATGCATGCAAGGCAAGCGCTCTACCACTGAGCCACCTTCCCAGCCCCTGAGTAAATCTTAACATGCTTTCAAAAATATTTAGTTAAGCTGGTGGGATATTTTTTTCTCTCCCTAGGGAGACTATAATAGAGCCAGTGAAAAGCAAGTAGTATCTGGCAGCCAGTGCTACTGAAGCAGCCACTCCTAACTCCAAAGACACCTGCAGCCTTCAGAGACCCAGCCCTCTCCCTGGGGGCCAAGCCATGGGTTACCTTTGCATATCAATGCCAGCCTCCAAATCTCTCACTACCTCAGTGGCAGGCAGTTGATCCAGCACCAAATCCATGTCCCCACGAGTTAAATGGTCTTCTGGTTAGAAATGTAGAAAACAAAATTATGACATATGTCATATACCTTGTGAAATTCAATCATACAGATTATGCAAAATTGAAAACATAATAAAACACATGGCAGGCTGTTTGCCAGCTGTTTGTTTTAATTTTTATTTATTTATTTTTGTTGGTCATGGGGCTTGAACTCAGGACCTGAGCCCTAGTAGGAGTGCAGACTTTCCTGCACAGGTTGGCTTAGCACCAAGATTCTCAGATCTCAGCCTCCTGAGCAGCTAGGATTACAGGCATGTGCCACCGGAACCCAGCTCAGCTGTTGTTTTTAAATATTAGTTTGAGGTCTAACTTACAATAAGTACATACAATAAAGTACTCAGCTCAACAGATTTTAATATCTACATTGGAAGATGGAAAAAGATGCCACTTTGGCATAAGGATTATATTTGGCTAAAAGTGATTGTAAAAAAGCAGATGCAGTAGCCCCACCCCCAACATTCCCAGGGTGGCTGAGACCTAGCCCAGTATATACTGTGTTATACCAAGTGACTGATGGGTAGATAGCATAGTCTACATGGAAACACTGGGCCTTAAAGGGGTGGTACAGGTCTTGAGCAGGACAGAAAGCACAAGATTCATCAGGCACAAAACTGTATACAGTTTAAGGCTTATCAATTGTTTCTGTAATGTCCCACTTAATATTCTTGATCATGGGTAGCTGAAACCTTGGGAAGCAAAATAAGGAAGATTAATTTTCTGTACACTAGAGAATTGCCACCTAGATCAAGATCTACTCCTCCCACTAATAATATTCCACTCCAAAGGTAACCACACTCTGACTGGTAATTGCTGTTAGAATAATGATAATCACACACCATTGCTTAGTTGGCTTATTCAACTTCACACAAACAAAGCCATCTGGTTGACTTCTTTCACTCCATGTAAGGTCTGTGAAGTTCATCTATGGAGTGGGAGTTTTCAGTTTTAAAAGCTATTGTAGTTGGCTGGGAGCCACCTGTAGTCCCAGCTACTCAGAAGGCTGAGATCTGAAAATTGAAGCTTGAAGCCAGCCAGGGCAGGAGACTCTTATCTCCAATTAACCATCAAAAGGAGAGTAGTAGAGCTGTGGCCAAAGTGGTAGAGCTTTGAGTAAAAAAGCTCAAGGACAGCACCCAGACATTGAATTTAACCCCATTACCGGCACTAAATATATATGTGTGTCTAATATATACAATAATGTTATATAATGCATTACATATCTACATAATAGTAATATATTTACATAATTAAATACAATATAAGAATTGTATGTAATTACTATTATATAGTAATAGGTATTACTATAAACAAATACTATATAATTGTTATTAAATTAATAATTCTACATAATTATCACATAGTATTTAATCATGTGAATATATTATAGTTGATTTATCTTTCTTCTATCGTTTGATGTGATTTGGATTGTTTCTTATCATTTGCTGTGGTGAGCAAATTGACTATAATGATTGAAAGTTCATTTTGACAGGATAAAGCAGCCATGCAAATTATATTCCCAAGGACATAATCATAGTATGTTTGATTTTGTGACTTATAATGTTACAAGACATTACAAGATATTATTGTTTGGGACTGAGCTTCTGCACTGGGCTCCAGTAGACTACAAACCAAATAAAAGCAGTTGCTCACACTGCCCAGGGCAGATCAGGGAAAATAAGGAACAGGAAACAGCAGCCAGGAATTCCCAGACCAACATTGTATCAGTGGCTGGCTTGATTAGAAACATATAAGCACTATTTTCTTTGCTTTAAGCCTTACACTCCCTCATAAGCTGCAACTTTTAGTTGTTTTTGTTTTGTTTTATTTTTTTAAGGCAGGGAACAGTTCTCCCTCAGACCTAGCCCACTTGGCCAAATTAATTAGTGTGTTCTGGGAACAGAAGATATCTTAAAGTTATCTTGGAAGGTTCGAGGGAGTGGGATAGGAGGAGTAGGGTGGGAGAAGGAGATGGGAAATGATTGCTCTTGGCACAAAATGTGTTTAAAAGGAAAAATAAAATAAGACTTATCTCAAGGATAGATACAGGTCTTCAAGGGAATGAAGCTGAAATCATCCTTGGTTTGAAGGGTTGGCCAGACATGGGCAACCCAAGTTCAAAGAGCAGGCCAACTTTGAATCTCTGGACCCAGTTAATAAAACAGTGATTAAATGTACCCGTTTGAAGGGAACATTTATCCTACAGTTCATCTGGGCCAAACCCCAGCCTGCTTTTCACCGTGAATGGCAGTGGTGGTAGAGCACTGAGCCTGGTGTATGAGATGGACCCTCACCCCTGTCTGGGTATTGTACTATCTCTCTATCTTGCCTGTGCAGAGCAGAAAATTTCCCCTTGGAAGAAATAGCCAGGATTGCTTGTAAGTACAATCTATGCCGGGCAACTATGACTGTAATGAAAGACCTCTCTTTTTTATAACTATGATTTAAAAAAAAAAAAATCAAGGTTAAAAGTTAAGGTTTTAAAAGGCACAAACCTAAACGTCCCCTTAAAGTTAACTATCTAAGGTTTGTGGGAATCCATTCAGTCTTCTCCAGGGTAATTTTAAAAGGCTAAATATGATAAGTTTCAACAAAGAAAATTCTTACCGCTTTTAAAGACCAAGTCGTCCACTCAGTCTGTTCTGTCTTAAGTGCTTTTGTTTTCTATGTAAAGAGGGAGCAGGAGGCTGGCAGCTGAAGAAAAGAGGTTGGCCTCTGGGGAGGCGGGACACCTTCTCACCAGGATGTGGTAAGAGCAGGGTGGGCGGGCCTTGTCTGCCAGGACCAGCATGATTGAAGGTGTGGTCTGTTTTTAACTGTTTGAATGATTGCATAGGTGTCTATCTTTCTTCTCTTTTTCTTATAAGCAGACATTATGTCTTGATGGGCAATATTGATATTGCCCACATCCTTGACAATTCTCTCTTTGGGTTCATGTTAAAAAGAATTGGAGTTTTAAGGGGACAATCGAGATACAAACTTCATTTTGCTTTACAATCATGTATAACCAAACCTGATCTATTGGAACCCCAGAATGGGACCTCTAGCCCAAAACTCCAGTTACAACTTTGGCAATCTAAAAATACAATCAGCTCTCTGAGCATAAGTCACTTACAGCAGGCTTGTCCTAGATGAGGGGCTGCAAAAATGACATTTATTTTGGGGGTTCTTCCTTTCTGTTTCCTCTTTAGGCCTACATCAGTTATTTCTTAAACCATTTGAACTCATTTAAACTACTTCTAGCTTCTACCTTTTGTTAGCTACTTTGTTAGCAATTATAGGAAAGGAGTGTTTTAACAACAACAAAACAAAACAAAAAGAGATTTAAAAAGACCTATTATAATTTATTTTAAAAATTCAAAAGTACTAACTCTGGTGTCCCCTAAAATAAGTTCTAACTGACTAGTCTATTATCAATCTCTGGAAAAATAAATGATTTAATACACTCTAAGTTAATGAAATTTTTTTCTGGGTATGTGATTTTGTTTAAAACAATGTGGGGCAAAGCTTAATCTGTCCATGACTTCCAGAAAAATAAATGACAAGCTACCTATGGTCATTTAACCTTTACATTTTTCTTAGCTCATCATGTGTTTGCCAAAATTGATATTTTTGGCACACTCACTTAAAACATTTATGTGCATATGTGTGTGCCATGAAATGACTCTTTGACTGAAATTACAGAGGGGTTAGGTTATTGGGTCTGTTTAGGCATCTACTTTTTGAGTGTTTGTTGCCTCATTTAAGAGTTAACTTTCGGGCTGGGAAGGTAGCTCAGAGGTAGAGTGCTTACCTTGCATTCATGAGGCCCTGGGTTCAATTCCTCAGTGCCACATAAGCAGAAAAAGCCAGAAGTGGCACTGTGGCTCAAGTAGTAGAGTGCTAGCCTTGAGCTGAAGAGCTGAGGAACAGTGCCCAGGCCCAGAGTTCAGAAAAAAAAAAAAAAAAAAGAACAATAAAGAGCCGGGCACTGGAGGCTCACACCTGTAATCCTAACTACTCAGGAGGCTGAGATCTGAAGATTGTGGTTCAAAGCCAGCCCAGGCAGGAAAGTGGTTTATCTCCAATAAACCACTCAGAAAATTGGAAGTGGTGCTGTGGCTCAAGTGGCAGAACTCTAGCTTTGAGCTGAAGAGCTGAGGGACAGTGCTCAGGCCCAGAGTTCAGGCCCCACGATGGACCAAAAAAAAAAAAAAGTTAACTTTCAAGATCTGGACTGAAGAAAAGAAAGATATCAGGGCTGGAGGCATGGCTCAGTTGATAGAGCACTACCCAATGAGCTTAAGTGTCAGGTATTGAGTTCCCAGCCTCACACTAAAAAAACA
The DNA here is from genome assembly GCF_019054845.1 of Dipodomys spectabilis. Taxonomy (NCBI): domain Eukaryota; kingdom Metazoa; phylum Chordata; class Mammalia; order Rodentia; family Heteromyidae; genus Dipodomys; species Dipodomys spectabilis. The sequence goes on along the minus strand of NW_024870840.1, from coordinate 19,067,917 downwards.
GACAAGATGTCATTTAACTCAAGTAGCCACTGAGACCACCTCAAAGATTTATAAAAGGGATTCTAAAGTTTGCTTATTTAAACAAATGATGGTAATCTGTTTCATTTGTCTAAAGTGTAATTTGGGCTCAACCTTCTTTTTTTTCCTTTTTTTTAAAAAATTTTTTATTGTAAAGATACTATACAGGGGGTTACAGTTACATGAGCAAGGTAATGAGTACACTTCCTATTGAGCATTGTTACTCCCTCCATTGTTTTCCCCCTACCATCCCTTCCCTCCCTACCTTCCCCAGGTTCTTTTTTTTTTTTTAAATTGTGGTTAAGTGATTACATAATTTCCCAAATTTCACAGTATTGCGGAATAATGATGCTCATTTAAAGTCACAAGTTCATTCTAACTTTCCTGGAGCAAATTGTCTATCACAGTCTATAACATATAACGGTGTACACTATACACCATACATGTGATCAGCAGCATGGGGATATTTAGTAGTGGTTTGACCAGATGAGTGGGAGTTCTTTGTTTCTTAAGTCCTGTTAATTTTGTCGTATCACCTAACGTTTTGGATTTAGCATCCACTTATCAGGGAGACCATGTACCGTTTGTCTCTGCTCTTGGCTTACCTCGCTCAACATGATTCCTTCTAGCTCCATCCATTTCCCTGAAAATGCCATTATTTTGTCATTTCTAATGGCTGCATAATATTCCATTGTGTATAGATACCACAGTTTTTGGATCCGTTCATCTGTGGTGGGGCATCTGGGTTTCAACCTTCTTTTATAACGTATTTGGGTCTATTAAAAACATAATGCTGTTTGTAAATTATTATATTAAAAGAAATAGTTTTAAGTTGCTTTCTTCCTAGCTCTTCATTAAGGATAAGACTACTAAGCCAGGCACCAGTGGTCACACCTGTAATCTTAGCTACTCAGGAGACTCAGATCTGAGGATCATGGTTCAAAGCCAGCCCAGGCAGGAAAGTCAATGAGATTCTTATTGCCAGTTATCCACCAAAAAGCCAGAAGTAGAGCTGTGGCTCAAGTGTTAGTGTGCCTGCTTTTAGGAAAAAAGCTCCTGGACATTGCCTAGGTTCTGAATTCAAGCCTCAGGACCAGCACCAAAAAAAGAAGAAGAAGAAGAAGAGGAGGAGGAGGAGGAGGAGCAGGAGGAGGAGGAGGAGGAGGAGGAGGAGGAAAGGAAGGAAGGAAGGAAGGAAGGAAGAGGAGGAGGAGGAGGAGGAGGAGGAGAGGAGGAGGAGGAGGAGGAGGAGGAGGAGGAGGAGGAGAGGAGGAGGAGGAGGAGGAGGAGGAGGAGGAGGAGGAGGAGGAGGAGGAGGAGGAGGAGGAGGAGGAGGAGGAGGAGGAGGAGGAGGAGGAAAGAAGAAGAAGACGACTGCTAGAAATTATTGGGTGAAAAAGTAATTTTGTCTAAATTCAGAAATTTTATCAAAGTTGTTTTAAATACAAACTTAAAAGAGAGAAAAGGACCGATAAACAAAAAACACATATATAAAGATAATTTTTTGGAAAAAGAAAGGTAGTTTAAGTACTTATAGATAAGAAAAGATTTTATTTTATATAGTATAATCCTAAAGACGTGACCTAAATCAAAGAGGATACTGACTTCTGGATCCTCCGTTCGATCAATATCCAATCCCACCTTGAAGTAATTACTGAAGATTGACCATCTACAGGCAGCTGTGAGAAGTGGGAACTCTGGGAGGTGGTTAGGTTATTATGGACTCCAAGAGTGAACCCAGGTAGCTTTATAAGAACAGAGACCAGAAAACACGTATATATGCTCCTTTTCTCTTGCCGTGTGACATCCTGTATTGCCTTGTGATTGCCAGCAAGAAACACATTGTCAGATGTAGCCCCTTGGCCTTGGACCTTCAGACCCATAAAATCAAGATAAACCAAGATAACCTCACCCCCCCAGGGCTGGACTTTAGGGCACTGTCTCTGAGCTTTTTTGCTCAAGGCTGGTGCTCTATCACTTGACCCACAGCTCCATTTCTGGCTTTTTGGCAATGAGTCTCACATCTTTCCTGCCCAGGCTGACTTTGAACCTTGATCTTAACCTCCTGAGTGACTAGGATTACAGGCATGAGTCATGAGCTCTCTCCCACCCCCACAAGATAACTTTTTTAAAACTTGCTCGGCCTGTGAGATTATGTTACTAAAAACAGAAAACTGACTAATAACAGACATGATGTAGTCAACCACAAGCCTGCTCTTACTCATGCGTAAGAATGATGATTCTAGCTAGAAAATAGACTATAGGTTTATGCAGCAGAAAAACAAACATTTGTTGTTGTTTTTTTCTCTGTGAGTCGCTATGGCACTCTTCTAGAACAATCTGTGGTTGAAGTTCTCCTAATGTTCTTCAGTGGACACCAAGGGGGAGTCCTCCAATTCAACTCAATTCTGAAAATAAATACTCAGAGATAGTTGGTTCTCATGGGCTAAGAGCTCAGTCCCACAAGTCTAGCCCTACTTTAGATGCCAGTCCTAAGTCCCCAAAACTTCTCACCAACAGACTACAAATGGGGATTTCTATCACTCCACTGTCAGGTTTGATAGATTTATGAGAGCACCTCAGGGAATTCAGGGAACACTTAGTATACTCATTTGTTAGAATGGGATTTGCAAAGATACAGATAAAAGCCACCAGGCGCTGGTAGCTCACGCCTGTAATCCTAGCTATTCAGAAAGCTGAGATCTGAGGATCGTGGTTGGAAACCAACCCAGGCAAAAAAGTTCCCTGAGACTCTTATTTTTTGTCGGTCCTGGGGCTTGAACTCTGGGCTTGGGCGCTATCCCTCAGCTCTTCAGCTCAAAGTGAGCACTCTACCGCTTGAGCCACAGCACCACTTCTGGTTTTCTAGTGGTTTATTGGAGATAAGAGTCTCATGGACTTTCCTTGCTCAGGCTGGCTTTGAACCGTGATCCTCAGATCTCAGCTCCTGAGTAGCTAGGATTACAGGCGTGAGCCACCGGCGCCTGGCCTAAATGCCTCATAGAAATTTAATTTAATTAATTAATTTATTTATTTATTTTTGTCGGTCATGGGGCTTGAACTCTGGACTTGGGCGCTGTCTTTGTGCTCTTCAGCTCAAGGCAAGCATGCTACCCGCTTGAGCCACAGCACCACTTCACCTGAGACTCTTATCTCCAATTAACTCCAGGAAATTGGAAGCAAAGCTGTGGCTCAAAGTGGTAGAGGGCCAGCCTTGAGCTGAAAAGGTTCAGGGACAGCACCCAGGCCCCAAGTCCAAGCTTCAATACTGACTGTCCCCCCCCCCCCCCTCCCCCCCCCACAAAAAAAAAAAATCCAGATGAAGTGGCACATAGGCAGGGACTGTGGAGGGGAAGGAACAGAGGTCTTCCCCAGACCCCTTTCTCTCCCTGTGTCCCACCCTCTAGAGATCTCCTGGTGTTTAGCAAGCAACCTGAAAACTCTCCAAACCCTGAAATTCAGGGATCTTTAAGGGGAGCTGTATTTTGTCAGCATGACCAATTATGAATACGCTGTCTGTCCCTCACTCCTTACCCAGGGAAAGAGGGATGGAGCTGAAGGTTCCATGTGTCTAACCATGGGCTGGCCTCTAAATGACCAGCGCCCATCCGAGAGCCAGCCAGGAGCCACTTCGCTCACACAGCCCAGGATGTCAGATGGTTCAGAAAATTGCCAAGGTCTTGGGATCTCTGTACTGGTAACTGGGTCAAAGACCAGATCTTAGATAAAAAGAGCCTCCAGGTAGTCCTCTCTGAAGACTTTACAAGCTTCCTGGAAGCCACTAGCGGCAGAGACCAACACATGCATTTCTATAATGTCTTGCTTTGCCAGAGAAGAAGCCAGGGAATCATCAGGAAGGTATTACAGTCAGTTGAGCCAGGTCAGGTGGTAGCTTGGACAAGGTTATAAGAATAAGGAGAGTGGGGGACATGGGAACCCATAGATTTTTCCCAGTGCAAGTGGGGTATGAGGGCAGAGTCAGACACAGCTTCCAACCTGGGTCATGAACAATTGCACTAATGTGAGAGGGATGGGAAGATTGTTGGCTGGGTATGTGTGGTATAGGGTGTAATGGTTCAGTTAGGGGTTAAGTTTGAGAGGTTTGTTAGCCATCTATGTGAGGTAGAAGAGTGGATAGATGAGTTTCCTTCTACTGGGAAATTGATGTTGGCAGTCACCAGAATGCCATGGGTTGGGATTGGATGTAGTGACACACATTTGTAATCCTAGCTACTAAAGAAACAGAGTTAGGGAGATCTTCACTTTAAATTAGATTGACTGTGGGAAAATGCAAGATACCCTAGCTAAAAAATAAACTGAAGCATAATAGAGGTGGAGGTATGACTCACGTGCTAGAGCACCAGCCTAGCAAATGTAAGGCCCTGAGTTCAAACTGCTGCTGCAGACAAGATAGACAGTAGATAGATGATAGACAGACAGACAGATGCCACTGATTAAGTGAGAATCCTAGGGGAAGAGTAATAATAGAGGTAAAACACAGTACAAGTAAACAAAGCCCTGGGGTAGCTAACAGTCAGAAATCAGGTAGAGGGCTGGGAATGTGGCTTAGTGGTAGCATACTTGCCTAGCATGCATGAGAGCCTGGGTTCAATTCCTCTGTACCACATAAGTAAGATAAATTTTAAAAAAATCAGGTAGAAGAGAAAAAGAGCAAGCAATGGAGGAAGGGCTAAAGTGGTAGAAGAACAGAGTGACATTTTAGAATCCAAGGGAAATGTTCAGATGTGATTAACATATCTGCCTGTGTGTTCCTAAAGATAGAAACCAGGGCCTCATTCTTACTAGATAAGCTCTCTGTTCCCAAGATCACCACAGCCACTCCTGAGATTTTTTTCTTTCAATATCTACCCCATTTTCTTCTGTTCCTTCTACAAAGACATGGCTGATTCTGTTCTTCCCATTAGTAGTTAGCTGGCACCACGGGTAGAGGGAAAGGGGGGAGACGTGTTGGGGAGGGGAGGAGAGGGGATATGTGCAGGGCGAACACACCTTCACAAACTGGAGATGATGTTGCAATGTCCAGAAAGGCACCCCTGCTTTCCTCCATGCTCCAAACGGCTGGCGGTCCAGCTGGGACTGGATGCTGTTTCTCCCTACAGAACAGACAGGCATTTGCTTCCATACAGTATACTGATTTGTGCGTTTGAAGCTTGTCTGTAGCCTTTACCGACTCAGAGATTTCAAGAACTCTAACCTCTGCCAGAACTCTCTTTCACTATCCAAAATGCCTAGCTTAGCTACTGTTAAAGTACCTACCTTGTGAATTTTTTTCACAATTACAAAATTAAATTCATAGTTGTAAAATTATAGGATCTTAAAAAATGATCCATCCAAAAGAAAGGATTCTCCAATCAGATCAGAAATGAACCCCAAATGACTGCTTCGCTCAAGAACCACATCGGAACTAGCACAGTTCCTGCTTGGTTTGCATATAAGGAGAGCCAGAGATCCCCTCCCCCTCCCCCCCCCAGTCCATGAAGCTCCCAACTGCCTGGGATTTGAAACCTGGTTATCCTGAAAATTGCTCATTTTTCATGAGCTAGGCACCCAGAGCCCATCCCTGACCACCTCGTACTTGAGAGATGCAGGAGGCAGCCCTTCTTCTCCCCTCTGCCCACCACCGTCCTCCAGGCCTCCAGGAAGAAGGCCACCGGTAGACTCACCTCTTTGGGCGCCTCTGGTCTAGCTGGAAGCTGGGAGAAATGTCTGGGCCACACAGAGCCAGAGGTGACAGCAGCTCAGCAGTTAGCAGTCAGGCTACTGTCCAGCGTACAAGCCTGTGGCTTGGGAACAGATATCATTGTGAAACTGGGTTCAAGTTGACTGCTTTTCTGGGAAGCAACCGGGCATGGCAAGTGTCAAGTTCCTGTAAACTCCAGGCTTGTCAAGAAACGGTTGCTTTTGCTTTTGTGTCTTTCCCCGTGATGTGCATCCCTGAATGGGAGAATGGGGTTAAAGTCCAAAGTCGATGGCATGGCTGGGGACGTGGCTTAGGGGTGTAGTAGGGTCCACCTAGCAAGTGCAAAGCTCTCCGTTCCTTTCCCAGCAAGGAAGATAACAAACCAGCAAACACAAAGCCAGAGGTCCAAGTCTCCTGCTTCCCTTCCCAGCTGTGTCCTTACTGCCCAGGGAGGGTGTAGAAGGCAGTGGGCTATTTAGAGCGGCTGCACAGTGAGCACACTGCTCACCTCCCTTTGCCCTTGATGCCCATACGTAAAATGGGAACAGAGCTGCCCTGAGAAGCCTATAAGCAAGTGAAGCCACACTCGGCCTATGACAACTAACATGGCAGCCATGACAATACTTCAATAGAAAACAATCCCAGCTAGGCACTGGTGGTTCGTGCCTACCCAGCTACTCTGACAACAATCCAGATGTGATGCTATGGCTGGAGCCTCTGGATCAGGCTGGCAGCCAGACTAATTTATCACAGCGGCCCTTGTGAAACAAAGGCCCCAGAGATGCTGGGGGAGAGAAATGTTCTATAGCTAAACATGGAGAGATAGAAAACACGTGTTCTGGCTGGGCACTGGTGGCTCACGTCCATAATCCTTGCTTCTCAGGAGCCTGAAATCTGAGTAGCATGATCTGAAGATAGCCGGGGGCAGGAAAGTCTGTGAGACCTTTATCTCCGATGAACCACCAGAACACTGGAAATGGAGCTGTGGCTCAAAGTGGTAAAATGCTAGTCTTGAGTGCAAAAGCTTAGCGACAGGGCCCAGGCCCTAAGTTCTAGTCCTACAACCTACAACAACAACAACAATTACAAAAGAAAACACATTCTCTGTAACTCAGAAGACAAAAAGTATGAGTGGCTCATTACCTAGATCTTACTCACCTGCCCTCCCTCTGTGATTCCAGTCCTAAAAGACAGCAGCAAAATGGCTGCAAAGCCCCCTGGCTCCCAGAATTTGTAACCCACTGTTGGGACCCGTCAAACCTTCAGAAAAACTGTTTGGCAAACTCAAGTCCAGATTTTCTGTTCAGACTTCTTCCTAGCTAGGCATTGGTGGTTCACTCCCATAATCCTAGCTACTTAGGAGGCTGACACCTAAGGATGGAGGGTCTAGTCCAGCCTAGGAAGGAAAGTCCTGAGACTAATCTCCAATTTGCCACCAAAAAAAAAAGTCAGAAGTGGAGCAGTTGCTTAAGTGCTAGAGCACCAGCCTTGAATGAAACAATTAAAGGACAGTGTTCAGGCCTTGAGTTCAAGCCCCAGTACTCACACACACACACACACACACACACACACACACACACACACACACACACACACACAAATACAAAAAATCTACGATTTTCTTTCCCCTAACAGCCTTTTTTGGGCCAGATGTGGTAGCTCATACCTGTAATCTCTGCAGTTTGGAGTTGGAGATCAGAGGATCCCATGTAAGAGACCAGCTGGGCAAAACTATAAAACCCTATCTCAAAAACAAAAGCAAATTTGGAAGAAAAAAAATTATGAAGCCAGGTGCCAGTGGTTCACACCTGTAATCCTAGCTACTCAAGAGGCTGAGATCTGAGGATCAAGTCCATGAGACCCTTATCTCAAATTCACTACCCCCAAAAAACCCTGTAGTGCAACTGTAACTCAGGTAGTAGAAGGTTAGCCTTGAGCACAAGGGAGGTCAGGGACAGAGCCCAGGCCTGAGTTCAAGGCCCAGGACCCAGCACACATACCCCCAAATATGAAAGGAACAGAGTCATGGCCCAAGAGCACTTGGCAAGCCCTGGTACCACCCCCAGCTTTGTCTGGGAACGGCATAGGCAGGGTCCCTCTGGACCACGCTTGCACTGCCCCCCCCCTCGGTCCTGGACACCCAGCTCACAGCCTCTGGACGGCTCCTCAGGTTCAGTGCTGCCGCAGCTCTTGAGCAGGTGTAGATAGGTGTTTCTGCCATGATCGTTACCTTTCCTTGGCACGGGCTGCTTCTCTCTCCCATGAGCCCCACCCCATCCAGGCCCAGCAAGAGGACAAGGGACAGGGGACAAGACCATCGACTGTCTTATTCCTCATCTAACCACTTTTGTGCTGCTGTGATGGAGCAGGCCCACAGGAGTTGACCAGCCATCAATTAAAAATATTGGGCTGGTGTGGTGGTACAAGCTTGTAATCCCAGCACTGGGAAAACTGAGGCAAGAGGACTGTCAGTTTGGGACTAATATGCAACACTGTCTTGGGGGGAAAAGAAAAGTTGGGAGCTGAACAAGTACACAGATCGTTTCCCATGATTATTCCCTACGCATTAGCAGTTGTAAGTCATTTAGAAATGACCTAAAGTACTCAAATGCCATGCTATTTACATAAGGGTTTGGGGCTTGGGATTCTGGGAGAGAGGGTTCCTGACCCCTCTGCCAATACTGCAGGCAGGAGACTGGCACCCCGTCCCTTAGGGCACTTCTATAAATAGCTTAAGTGTTACGATTACTAATGGATCTTCTCATTTTTGTAAATATCAGACTTATAAACAAACACCGGCGTGCATGTCAACACAGCCAGATTCCGCAGGCTTGCTTAGAACAGAGAGGTTGAGGCTGGGACGGAGGCAAAGGACTGTTGCATTTTAACTAGCTGATTGCAAGGGACACGTGCATGCCAGACTCACAGAAGTCAACACCAGGACTTGCTGCAGGACCACCCGTCTCTCTTGGGTGAGGTTCAGCTCAGGCCTTGCTCAAAGGCCCAGAAAATCCACAGACCAAAACCTGGCCTGGGCAGTGACTGCACTCTCACCCTGCCATTCTCCGATTCCAGGAACGTCTCTTCTTCTTCCTGGCTGCAGATCAGGCAGTCTGAGCTGGCCCTGCCAGCGGGTGCCATGGGCCAAAGGTAGCAAAAGTTCCCTCCCCACCCCCACTGCCAGGCCTTGCCCAGGAGCAGGCCCAAAGAGGCTCAGCCGAGTGGAGCAGTAGCAGTTACCAGTAGAGCCTGGAGCCCTGAACTAGACAGAGGACCATGGGGTGCTAGGTCTGGAGGGCCGGGCAGCTTCCCTGAGTCCTGTACACACTGCACATCACACATCACACCTCGTTAGAACAAAGCTCCTCTGTGTGCTGAGGGCCCAGGACTCGATGTACTTAGGAGAGCTGAGAGGAACTGGGGGAGCATGTCAGCCCCATCCCCAACCCCCTACAGGCATGCACAGCCTGCTGGGGTCCCTCGTCTGTCAATACCATTTTCTTTTTTTTTTTTAAATTTAATTTTATTTTATTTGAGAACATACTGTACAGAGGGGTTACAATTACATGGGCAGGATAATGCATACATTTCTTACCAAGCATTGCAGCCTCCTCCTTTGTTTACCCTTCACCTCCCTTCCCAGCCTCCCCCCTCCCCCCCACCTGTCAATACCATTTTCAATAAATATGTCCAGTGGAGGGGGGAAGACAGAGAAGAGAGAAAAGGGATGGGGGGAGAGAGAGAGAAAAGAGAAAGAGGGGAGGAAGATGGAGGAGAGAAGGAAGGGGAGAGGGGCTGTGCCTTGGGACTCAGTGGGTGATAAACCTGATTTCAGGCTGGGCGCCAGTGGCTCAAACCTGTCATCCTAGCTACTCAGGAGGCTGAGATTTCTGAGGGCCATGGTTCAAAGCCAGCCCTGGCAGGAAAAGTCCGTGAGACTTTTATCCCCAATAAACCACTCAAAACTGCAAGTGGCGCTGTAGCTCTTGTGGTAGAGTGCTCGCCTTGAGCTGAAGAGCTGAGGGACAGCGCCCAGGCCCAGAGTTCAAGCCCCATGACCAAAAAACAAAAAACAAAAACCCCGATTTCAACTTCCAAAGGGCTGGAGATGAAGGATTTCTGCTTCTGGGAAAGCAGGCCCCATTTCCCCAGAAGAACACACCCAGAGGGCAGGGCCCTCGGTTCTCTCCCTAGCCCTGGGGTGTCCAGGGCAGCCTCTGTCCTGCCAGGGGGTGGCTGCAGGCAGGGACACTGTGGCCAGGGTGTGAGTAGAGCCAGTGGGCAGCCCAGGCCCCCGCAGAGTGTCCTGAGAGGGAGTTTCTACCCACAGTTGTTCTCTGCAGAGCGGGAGGCTCAGCTCAGCCCAGACGGACTCCAGATGGTTTTTCACTGAGTGATTTCCCAGGCCAGGAACTGCAGCAGGTCTGGAGGCAGAGGTGTGGGCAGGCGGTGTGGCTGGGCCTCAGAGGACAGGGCATCCCTAGGCTGCCCCGGTACGCTGCGAGGTCCCCCGCTTTCATTTCTCTACCCCCAGGACCTGGGATGGAACTTTTATTTGGAAAGAGGATTTTTGCTGATCAAATAAATAAAGATTTTAAGAGGGAAATCAACCTAGGTTTGGTCAGCCCAAAGTCCAACAACGGTGTCACTAAAAGAGACAGATAAAGCCGGGCACTGGTGGCTCACGCCTGCAACCCTAGCTACTCAGGAGACTAAGATCTGAAGTTTGCAGCTCAAAGCAGGAGTCTGTGAGACTCTGGTCTTCCAATTAACCACCAGAAAACTGGAAGTGAAGCTGTGGCTCCAAGTAGTAGGCCACTAGCCCTGAGCAAAAGAGCTCAAAGGGAGCTCCTAGGCCCTGAGTTCAAGCCCCACAGCCAACCTGCCCCCCTCCCCCCCAAAAAAAACAGAGACAGAAAATTCACTGGGTGTCAGTGGCTCACGCCTGTAATCCTAGCTAGCTACTCAGGAGGCTTGCAGTTCAAAGCCAGCCCAGGCAGGAAAGTCTATGAGATGCTTATCTTCAATTAAACACCAAAAAGCCAGAAGTAGAAATCCAACTCAAGTGGTACAGCATCCTCCTTGAGCAAAAAAGCTAAGGGACAGTGCCTAGGACCTGAGGTCAAGTCCCAATACTGGCACGGGGGAGACAAGGGGCCACCAGTGGCTCACGCCTGTAATCCTACCTACTCAGGAGGCTGAGATCTGAGGATCACGGTTCAAAGCCAATCTGGGCAGTAAGTCTCTGAGACTGTTATCTCCAATGAACCACCAGAAAACCGGAAGTGGCGCTGTGGCTCAAGTAGTAGAGCGCTCAACTTGAGTTAAAGAGCTGAAGGCCAGCACCCAGGCCCAAAGTTCAAGCCCCACAACTGACAAAGAGAGAAAGAGAGAGAGAGAGACTGGAAAAGGAAATGATATAGGGACACTCAGGCAGAAGATAAAGAGAAGGCAGAGAGGGTGTAGAGTGATGTGTCTGCAGGCCAAGGTCCACTAGCAGCCACCAGAAGCCAGGAAAGGGCCTGGAAGATTCTCTTCCAGAGACTCCCCAGGATACCAGCCCTGCTCACACTTAGACTTCTGACTGGCTTTCCTCCTCTTGAGCTGTGAGATGCCCTCAGAAGCAAACAAACCGAGTGTGGCTTGGGGGGTTTCCAGGGGTCAGAGAGGTCACTAAGAGACTTGAACTTGGCCTCTACCCTGCAGAGCTGATGGGTGAACTGCAAAGCTAAACTGACAGTGAACCACCAGTATGTTGCAAACCCCACATGCAAATCCACAGACAGTGCCTGGACGGCTGGGCTGGGCTGGAGGGGTGGCTTCCGGGAAAACCCAAGAGAAGGAGCCATGAGGCACAAGGCTGGGCAGGTGAGATGCTGGCTACTTCCAGAGAATTCTCATCGCCGCCGCCTAGGCAGGATGCAGGGCTGAAGTCCCACTGGGTCTTTTTTTGTTTGTTTGTTTCCAGTCCTGGGGTTTGAACTCAGGGCCTGGGCTCTGTCCCTGAGTTTCTTTTGCTCAAGGCTAAGCACTCTACCACTTGAGCCACAGCACCACTTCTGGCTTTTTCTGTGTCTGTGGTATTAAGGAATTGAACCCAGGGCTTCATGCATGCTACGCAAGCACTCAACCACTAAGCCACATTCCCAGCCCCTCACTGGGTGTTAATGTTGTGTGCAGGGGGGCGGGGGAGGGCTGCAGCGCTCCACACAGGGGCTCCGGCTGAGGGTGCCCTGTGCTGACAGGGGAGGTTGAGGAAGGCCATCGGAGCAGCTGCTTTCCCCTGAAGATGGGCACAGGTGTCCTCAGCTCACAGGTGTTTGAGAGAACACCAGGAAATGAGCCCGAGCCGAGCCCAGGAAGGATGGAGGCGGGAACCGGCTGGAGCGCTCCCCTTTGTTCTTGAATTTTGGACGGGTTCCAAGAATTTTGCTCTCTTTCTCATCTGTGCTGTGTCCTCAGCCCCCTGACCCAGACACAGCCCCCCCACACATGGTCTTGGGGATTGGAGAAGCCTGGGATCCAATCACAACTCAGCTTCTTCCAGGGAACATGGCAAGAGGAAAGTTCTGTGACCTTCCACCCACACACGGGAGGGTGAGTGTGTCTGAGTGTGTGCCAGTGTGCTCTTGGCTATGGTGTGTGCAGATGGAAGTAAAATCTAGGGAGCTGTGCGGACTGGGATTAATGTGTGTGTTGGGGTTGGGGGCTTCCTGCTTAGGGGGCATGGGGAAGGGATGAGTGGGAATCCCTTAGTAGAAAGAGACCAACTCAACTCATTGTTGCCCAGATCAGACATTTTGGGGCCAAAGCCTCCGCTCAGCCAGGTTTCCACTGCTCTGGATTTGCAGCTACTCTGGAGGCTGAGATCTGAAGATCATGGTTCAAAGCCAGCCTGGGCAGGAAAATCTGGGAGACTCCTATCTCCAATTTAACTAGCAAAAAAGCCAGAAATGGAGCTGTGGCTCAAGTGGTAGAGCACCAGGCTGAAGTGAAAAGGCTAAGGAACAGCACCCCGGCCCTGAGTTCAAGCCCCTGTACTGGCACACACAGATCCAAACCAGCCTCAGCCCAGGAGGCCTCAGCGGAGCCCCGCTTAGCCACCTGTCCCTATACCCAACCCAGGAAATCACTAGTAGTATTGAAGAACAGAGAAACGAGATTTGATCAACTGCAGCCATTGTCAGGAAGACAGATGAAGGGGTTTGGTGACCCCAAGGGGTTTGGGGTTTCAGAAAATAAAAGGGTGATGGAACATGCACTGCTGTCACAGGTGGAGAGGAGCAATTTGGCTGCAGGTGACCCCTCCTGCTGGGGTGCAGCTCCAATCTCATGGATTGTGGTCAGTCCTGAGAGGTTCAGGACTGCCTGAGGAAGCCTTCAGTTCCTGGTCCTAAAGATGCGTATCAGTCAGTCCTGTCCTTCCTGGAATCCACGGTGGCTGCAGGAGAGATAGGCTCAAGAGGAAAAGAAGAGATGCACTAAGAAGAGATAAAACCACAGCCAGAGAGGAACACAATGGAGTTAGTGAGGCCCATGACCTGGGCTCTCTCCCTCATGGCCAGCCCTCATTTAAATTTCACAGCACACTGAGGCAGATCTTGCCATTTAGTTGATTAAGAAACGGAAGCACAGAGAGGCTAAGGAACCTCCTAAAATCACAGAGCAAACAAGCAGTGGAAAAGAAATTCAACTTCAGGTAATCTGGCTTCAGATTATTAACAGGACCAGTATACCATGTTGCCCCTTGCTTACCCCTCACTGCTGGGGGTGGGGGAGGGAAGAATAAAAGATAAACCAATTGGTGGTACTATAGTTTTGGGGTTTTTTTCCGGTAAGTTCTCTGTAACTCAGTTTCCCTCTCTCCAAGATGATGGTGCTAGAGCTATAAAGGAGATCCATGTCCTGGCTCTGTGCTCTAGGTGGGGTCAGGTTTGCCCTGGGGCCTGAAGGGTTCTGGTGCCTGTTGAGGAGTAGGCCTGCCTGGCCTTCCCTCTGAGACCCTGCGCTGCTGGAGTTCTCCGTCTGGTTGCTAAGTTCCTGGGCTCTAAGCTCCTTTGTCTCAACTCCCAAGCCTGTGGGTGCCACTGGCCAATCCACAACTCCACCTCTTCTCAGTGCCATGCAAAGAACCTTCTAGACTAGGCACAAATACACTCAGCCCATGGGGGACCAGCAGGAAGAGCTGGGGCCCTTCTCCTGAGACATCCCCAACACCCCTAGTTTCAGCTGCTGTGGCCACATGGCTGAGGACTGTTTCCCAGCTTCCCTTGCAGCTACTCTGACCATGTGACCCAGTTCTAGCCAATAGCGTGTGAGCAGAGTGGACCTCTTCCCTAATAGGAATAAATAGGAACAGAAAAGGTGACCTCCCTGTCCCCTCCTCTCCCCTCCCCTCCCACTGTTCCCCTCCCCTCTCTGCCCCTTGCTGCTGGCTGAAGGGGCCACTCAGCCAGATGACCCTACAAGGCTGAAGAGCCTGTCTTTGCCATTTAGTCTTCTGTTTCACCTGTGAAAAACTCAGGACTGTCCTGTCCAATCCTCTTCCCCCATCCCCTGGTGTTTGCACAGCCTAAGGGGGGGTGGCCCCGGCCTCCTAAATACGTAAGACTGCTCAGATCACAGTGCTCTGGGGAACTCGGTTCCTCCTCAGTAAGATGGGGACCAGAGCCGTGGCCTCCAGGGTTGGCGTGAAGACCTGTGGGTGGAGAACCCACTACAAGCTCCAGTGGAGGGCTGGTCTTGATGCACCAGCACAAAGATGAGTGGCCCCAGTGTCCTGAGCACTGGAGCGCCTCCAGCCTGAGCCCTGCGCTGCATCTCAGTTCACCCAGCGGCTAACGGAGGAGCCCTGCACAAGACCACCTCCCTCCCCTCCTCTTTCCCTCTGTCTCCTCCCTCTCTTCCCAGGACCCCAGGGTTCTTTGGGGGTGGTGCCAGGGTGCACGGTGGGGGGAATGGGGAGGCCTGGCGGGGAGGGATTGGAAATATACGGTTTCAAGCCTCTGAATCATCCCCCAGCCTTACGATAGCGATTGCGGCTCTTGTGGCAGGGAGCCAGGGCAGCTGCCTGGGCCCATGCAGATGGACTCGTTGCCAGCGTTGCTGGATACATTGAGGGGACATCTCCAGGCCATGGTGACCCAGACCCGGCTCATACCAGCCTGCTGTTGAGGTCAGAGGCCTGCGCGCTGCCCACCGGCCTTGCTCAGAGTTCCTGGGGCAGCACAGAACCCCGCTTCCATCCTGAGGGCCCCCTCCCCAGGGCAGGAAGACCAGAGACTCCCCTGGGGAGGAGGAGGAGGGGAGCTGGCACCGAGCTTTTGGCTTCTGTCTTGGGAGCCATCGTGACTCAGTGTAACGGGACCTCAGTGAGTCACGACAGAGCCGCCCCACCCCCACAGCAGCTCCTCATCCTGCCCAAGAGCCGCCCCCTCCCTCCATGCCTCAGGTCAGCCCGCCTTCCAACCTCCTCCTCCACCACGTCACCAACCCTCAGACCCAGCCAAGCAGGTCCTTGCAGGGGGTTCCAGAATGTTCCATTTGCACGCCTGCTTCCCTCAGCTTGCTCTGCAGAGCTCGCTCTGGTTGTCTGGTGTGATCGGCGCCCCCTCCCCTCCCCCCCAGTCCCCTCCATGGCTCCTCCCACCTGCCTCCCTCCCCGTCTTCCAAGCTGTGACCAGGGCCATGCGATGCTAGCTCAGCCTTTGCCACCTCAGACGCCTGTGGCGTGTCACCTAGTCCTGATTCCTGCCCTGGTCGGTGCCCAGCTGGAAGGCCAAGCAGCCGGGAACAGGCTGAGGTGCTCAGTGAGGACCCTACGCCTTCTCACAGAACCCTACGTCTGCGTTCATCTCGTCCATCTGCATTCGTCCTGGCTCCCTCCTGCTGGACACGGAGGTGCAGGGCTCCTGGGCAAGCCTGGACAGGGACCCGGATTCCCAAGCCGCCTTGTAGAGCGCAGCTGCCTCGTGCACAGTAAACAAGAGCTAGCCCTCTCCATCACTCCTGGTTTTGCATGTGTGCTGTTACTTGAACTTGAACTCAGGGCGCTGTCCCTGAGCTTTTTTGCTCAAGGCTAGCACTCTACCACTTGAACCACAGCACCACGTCTGGCTTTTTGGTGGTTCATCGGAGATAGGAGTCTCACAGACTTTTCTGCCCAGGCTGGCTTTGAACTCAGCCTCCTGAGTAGCTAGGATTATAGGCGTGAGCCACCAGCGCCCAGCTTTCACCACTCGAGAACTACTAAGTCCCTGAGATCTTTTTTGGGGGGCGGGTGGGGTGGGGAGTCTAGTAGCCGCTGTGGCAAGGTTTTTTCTCTGCCCTCATCCAGCGTCGCCATGTCCCTGTCCTCTATCCTCTCTGCAGTCTGGCCCTCACCCCTGCCTGCCTTATAAAGAGTTTCCCTCTGCCCCCTCCCAGCCCTTCCCTGTGGGGGCCCCAGTCCTGTCCTTCTCCCTACTTTACCCCCCTTCCATCCCCTCACCTCCACGCTCAGCCCCTGTGGTTGCCAGTCCAGCACGGGTAAACCGAGTCTCCCCCAAATGGCAAGCTAGACACACTGCTGTGTGATGTGTCTGCCTAGCCAGGGGACATATTTTCTCTAGATTAAGGGCGGGAGCACCCCAGAACTAAGTCAAGCCAAGCTGGTGGGAAAGCAGGAACACACACACACACACACACACACCCCACATATACATCACACACACACACACACACCACATAGACATACATCACACATAAACACATACCACATAGACATATATCACACATAAACACATACCACATAGACATACATCACACATAAACACACACCACATAGACATACATCACACATAAACACATACCACACACACACAGAACACACACACACCACATAGACATACATCACACATAAACACACACCACACACAGAGACACACAGACAACACACACACATGCCACATAGACATACATCACACATAAACACACCACCCACCGAACACACGCACACACACCCCCTATGAACCCTAGCAGGATTGTCTGAAAGACCTGGGTCTCTGAGTAGCTCTGAGTAGTCTTTTAGGAGCCACAACCTGGTTTGGGCATTTTGAGGAGCCAGGCAGAAGGTGGGGTGAGGTATATCCTGAAGCCAGGGCTCCCTGAGAGGAGGAGGGGTCTCCCTGGCCGGAAGGTAGGAGGGGGAAGGGAAAGGGGGAGGGGAAGGGGTGGAGGGGATGGCCCCTCCCTGTCCTCCAGGGGTTGGGGCCTCGAGGGGCGGGGCCTTCTGGGGCGGGGTGGGTGGGACCTCCAGCCTCCCAGCTGCTGACTTCGGACCTGGGACCTGGATGACCCACCAGGCCCTTCCCTCCCAGCCTGACCCCCTCTTGCCCCTTACAGGTGCCTCCCCGGTGCAGCTTCCTCTGCCTCTCCCCAAACCACCGCCCTGGCTGCCATCCCCACCGCAGACTCTGCCTTCCCCAGACCTTCTATGATTTACCAAAAAAAATGCCACAAATTCTCGGGCTGGGTGTGGCTCTGTGGAGCCAACACAGAGCGCTTGAGTTCCAGCACCCCCTACCTCCATCCCCCCCCAAAAAACCCAGTCCAGTGTTGATGGTCTCGGGGCAGTGGGTAGGGCCAGGGTTAAGGATCATGCAGGAACTGGGGTAGTACTACAATTTGGGGGGCATTTTTTTCTTGCGGGGAGGGGTGTGTATGGAGAGGGTCTGGTTATGTAGTCCAGGCTGGCCTCAGACTCCCAATAATCCTGCCTCAGTCTCTCCAGTGCTGAGATTACAAGCGTGCATCATCACACCCTGCAAATATTCTGTATCTCGATACAGTTTGGGTTATGTAGGGGTGTGTGTGTGTGTGTGTGTGTGTGTGTTTATCAAACCCCCAAACGTGTGCACATGGGGTGTGATTTCACATCAGAAGACAAATGTGAGTCCATCCTGGACTGAAGGAAGGCAGCCTGGGGATATTTAAGAGAAGCAGAGGGGTTTCCCCTTCGTGTGCAGACGCTCGGCACTCTGGAACTGGGCACCTGCTGAGAACCACAGTGTAGACCACGGAGTCCTTGCAGGGACATTGCAGTGTGCAGGTGTGCTCGCCCCTAGATAGAGGCCGCTGCCCCTCCAAACCTGAGCACCAGTCCTGTCAGCAGTTGTAACACAATGCAGCTTTATATTTGATCATAGAGAAGCAACAATTTTTTTTAAAAAAGCAACCATAGAAAACTCTGGGCTTTTTGTGTCTGCAATCCATTGGCACTTGGAATGTCCTTTTTTTTTTCCTTGTCAGTTGTTAGGCTTGAACTTGGGGCCTAGGTACTGTCCCTGAGCTCTTTTGCTCAAGGTTTTTGCACTACCACTTTAAGCCACAGCACCACTTCTGGTTTTCTGGTGGTTAATTGAAGAGTCTCACAGACTTTCTTGCCCTGGCTAGCTCTGAACTGCAGTCCTCAGATTTCAGCCTCCTGAGTAGCTAGGATTACAGGCGTGAGCCACCAGTGCCCAGCTAGAAGGTCCTTATATGGCACGTGATTGGACTTTGAAATGCCACCGATAGATAAGGACAGATAGATGGATGGAGATAGATGGATAGATGGGTGGATGGACAAACGAATGGATGGATAGACAGGTGGATGGATGGTAAGATAGATGGATGATGGATGGATGAATGGACAGATGGACACATGGATGGATGGATGGGCAGATGAATGGATGGATGGTAAGATAGATGGATGATGGATGGATGAATGGACAGATGGACACATGGATGAATAGAAGCCATGTCTCATTGGAGAAAGAGTTCAAGGACAGACACAGAGGAGACCTGAGAAGGAGCAGATTTCTTACAGGCAAAGCTGGTCCTTGACAGAGCACTGTGCTGAGGGCATGCGGATGTGGGGTGTGGGCAGTCCTGGAAGCAGGGTTGATGTGTCGTTAACTTCTGGAGGCTAGGCTGTGTGTCACCAACTTCTCATGTGTCAGGAGGGGCGATCGTGGCTTTAGATGGTCAGACCAGGGCTCTTGCTTGGCTTCTTTTGCTCCAGGCTGGCACTCTACCACTTGAACCACAGCTCTACTTTGGTAGTTAATTGGAGATAAACGTCTCAGGGACTTTCCTGTCCGGGCTGGCCTTAAATTGTAATCTTCATATCTCAGTCTCCTAAGTAGCCAGGATTACAGGTGTAATTAACGTGGACTGCCCCCCCCAATCGCTTCCTAACTCAGGACCCCAAGAGACAGTCATGTACCAGGCCGCAGGCAGAGGTGTTTGTGGAACTGAAGGTCAGACCTGAGCCCCCACGAGCTTGTCCGGCTTTCCCCATGGTCTCCCTTCCCACCCCCTTTCCCACATGTCTGCCCCTGGGCTGTAGCGTAGGCTGCTTGTGACCTCAGCTCTGCAGCCCCTTGTATTTCCAGCTGTCCCCTCTCTCATAGCTCTCCACACAGCCAAGCTGCCTGCTAGCTCACCAGAACCTTTGTTCACATCTCTGCTCCACGCGGCCTGTCACCTCCATTTGACAGGATCATAGCTCTCTCATCTTGTAATAATTTAGAAAGCCATCTCCAGTCTTCTAAACAAGGTGCTATGAGCAGAGAGATCAGAAAGACCCCATCTAGCTGGCAGAGAGGAAGGAAAGAACAAAGAACCCTGCAAGAGTCGGTGGTGCTTCTCCTTATCACCACTAGATGGCAGAAGCCTCCCCATTGTCAGCCACTGGGAAAACGGCCTTGCCGGCCCAGAAGCCAGGGAAGGCCCTGGACAGAATCCAGACAATAAAATAAACCTTGGAAGAGCTGATTGGCCTGGCTTTTGCTCGTGCTGTTGGGAGATGAGAGGCTGAGAGGGAAGGATCCCAAAATTAGACCACTCCTGAGCCATGAGGCTAGAGTGGTTGGGTCCCTGTCTCAGGCCTGGCATTTTCTAGCTGTGTGTGTTTCCAACAGGTGCTTAGAAACTTACTTTTGCTGGAAATCCACCGACTCCTCAATTGGGCCTGCCAATGCCCCAGAGGTAACGAAAAGAAAGAAAGAGGAAAGCTCGGCACATCGGCCTCCCCTTTGTCTCTGTCTCCTCTCTCTGTGCTCTGCAGTCACCCTGGGGTCCAGAAAGGGCAGGTCTGATGGATAACATATTCACAGGGGACCTAAATGACTCCCAAGGAGAGGGACAGACCACCCACCAAGCAGCAAGGACCTGGAGACAATGAGCAACCCGCCACCTCTGCTCAGATTGTCCAATCATTACCTTTCACTCCTGCCAGGATTCTTTGTCTATTTCAAGCTAAAGCCCACTTCTGGGTGGGGAGGAGGCCTGAAGTGCTCACTTTGTCTTCTCTGCAGCTGCCCGTGCCTGTAATAAATCTCCTTTCTCTGCCCTTCACCACGCTGGGCTCTTTATTTGGCATGTTGGCACGGTGGCCCGCGGCGGGGCATGTGAAAGCCAAGTTGCTGGGCCTCTGGCCTCCAACTCCAGTTACGACTTTGGGCAGCTTTCTGGCCCTCCCAGTGCCTCCATTTCTTCCTGAGTAGGGTGGGGCTCCTAAATTGTTCATTCCACGGAAAGGGTGGTTTTGAGAAAACTTACTTGAGAGCACCTCACAGAGTAAGAAAGGGAGAAGCCGCCCCCCTGGCCGTTCCCCGAAGCACAGAGATGGGAAGGCTATGTCTGTGAGAGCCTGGAGGATAAACAAGGCCCATGGGGCCATAAAAAGGAACCGGGAGGGTCTCGGGGTGGGACAGGCCTCCAAGTGGAGGGGGCCTGGCCCCCCAGTGACAGGTGTGGGGTGGGGCTGGGCTGGGGTGGGAGAGGGGGAGGAAGGCTGGCTTTTTCAGGCCACACCTGTTGCCCAGGGCATGTGGCTCCCATGTCCCTGCCAGCCCTTCTCCAATAAGGCCCCCTGGGCCTTCAGGGAAAGGAGGAGCCTGCGTGGAGACTGTATTTTTAGTTCTCCGTGCCTTTCTGCTGTCCTATAAGACGCCCCTCCCCGCCCCCAGCCCTGGCCGCCTGGCTGCGCTCCGGGAGGACAGCTGGGGAGAAGGGAGACGTGGTCAGTATGCTGCTGCTGAGGGGCTGGACTAAAGCAGCTGTGGGCGGTGGGCTTAGGTCGGGGGCTGGAGCGAGCTGGGGGGGGGTCCCCTGCCTGCTGAGTGGAAGTCCTGGAAGGCCCTGCCACCTCCACGCCCAGCCCCACACAAGTCCTGGCCGGGCCTGGTGCTGTCCCAGGAGGGAAGACTGAGCCAGAAAGCAGAGGCTGGGCAGGCTGGGGAGGGGGGGAGGGGAGACGGGGAGGGGGAGGGGAGGGGAGGCCTCTGGCAGGAACCCCCCCCCCCCCACACACACACAGAAGAGGGCAGACCTCCTTTCCTAGGAAGACGGGACAGGCAATCAAGATGGAAGACCTTGATCTTGGCTTTAGGCGCCAAAGTTCTCTATGTGTCCCCATGTCCTTGGTCCCCCTCCGTGAAGTCCTATGGAAAAGTCTCCCAGATTTGCCGTAGGCCGGCTGCCCAGTTCACAGGTCAGCGAGACTGGACTCTTGGCCCTGGAGAAGACTGGCGTGGGGGACACGGCCCGGCTCACACCTGGGCAGCATGTGCGAGAAAGTCCCATGGGGATCCACTGCCTCTTGGGCAGATGGGACAAGCCCCCCGGCTAGCCTCGCTCCTTGGGGCTGGGGGGTGGGTATTCTATGGGGGGCCTGTGGTGTTCCTTGTGTGGCAGTCATGGCTGGTCAGCCGGCAAGCCCAGGCCAGGGTGTGGGGAGAAGGTACACATTTGCTCCGTATCACGAAGCGTTTGTCCAGCTGTGGGTGGCGAGCTCACTGTTCCTGGCAGCATTCAAGCAGATGCCGCGTGATGACCCACAGGGAGGCAGACATTGAAGGGGAGCCGGATTTGACACCTTGGAAGGCCTCGTTAGCTTTGAGGTGTGATGGCCCTACAGTTCTAGCTCTTTCCATCTCTAACTCTCCATGACCCTGGAATCCAGAACCCAAGTTTCAGGAGTACTGAAAAGCTGTCAAGGTTGGACACTCTAGAATTTTCATCCTGGGATCTCAGACCCAAGACCTTTGAAGACTTGGGGCTGAACTCAACAAGTCTCAGATTTGGGGATGAAAAGCATTCTGGGATATGAGGTCTGATGGGGAGGATCTTAATTACTCTCCTTGGTGTCAAAGTAACGTGTGTGTGTGTGTGTGTGTATGTGTGTATGTGTGTGTGTACAGACATTTGGATCTAAGGTTGCAGTTTTACACACCAAGGCAGTCTGGCTTTTCTGGTACATCTGCAGCCTCCCTGCTCAGCAATGGCTGACAGCAAGAATGACAGCCTCCACACAGAGCTGGGGGGGAGGAGGGGCAGGAACGCCAGGTCTCCATAGCAACCGTGAGGCAGGCGCCGTGTTGTGGTGATGTGTAAGTACACACAGATGTTGGCGACTCCCCATTAGCTTAAATGGGAGAACTTCAAAGGTTCATCAGCTTCGAAGCCACAGGTCTCCAGGAGCGCCCCCTCTCCCTCCCCCTGCCTCCCCTGTTAACGGGGCGCCTGCCAAGCCGGTGATAGCGTCACATTAAACACGAGCATCACTAACGGGTTGATGAGATTTTCCATACTCAGACAACTGGGGAGGCTGGAGACCGAGGAGAGCTGGGGCTGCAGACCCGAGCCGCCTGCCCAGCTCACCCCTTGGTTGGGCTTGTTCAGTGTGGGGCTCACAGGAGGGCTCTTCAACAGCACACTGTGTCCCGGAGAGACAGAACGGAGGAAATGAATCAGGACCTAGCGCTGCCAATCCCGGCAGGAAGCCGAGGAGGTGACCCGGCAGACACAGAGCAGGTAGCCTCGGCCAGCCTGGGCCAGCTGGCTGCACCTCCTTCCTTCTGTCCCCTCTCCCCACCCCCACCCTCCAGCCACTAGCCAGGAGCAGGTGCCAAAGCCAGAGGCCAGGCCTCTGTGACAGTGAATTTGCCTTTCCCCACAAATGTTGGCACAGAGCAGACCCTCAGTCCAGAGCTGTGGAATAAATGCATGAACAAAGGCCCACGTGAATGAGTGCATTCCCTGGGAGCCCCCAGAAATCCACCTGACCTTTAGCTAGCGTGCTTTGTGCTGCTACGGCTGGGCAGGCGTTTGTGGCCTGTGGGCTCAGCGATGAGTGTTGGGAAGGGCAGCCTGAGATTCCTTAGGCCCTCTCACTCACTGGCCAGCATCTGATGCCCTGCAAGGGCAGCCAGGGTCATGGGGGAAGGGCCAGCGGTGGCAATCCTCCCATGGTCATTGGCTGGCCTCACAGGGACCAGAGAGTGGGCCGGAGTCAGGGCTGTGCAGGGCAGCGCCGTCTGAGGCTCCTTGCCCAGCACTAGCTGGCCGTGAATTTCATCAGTTTTCATGTCCCTTTTCCACCACCTGGCCAATCCTTACCCCTGCGGCCCCTGGTCCCGGTTTGAAGAGGTTATCTGATTGGCCGTTCAGACACTGGCTGCCCCTAGTCAGGTGTCAGCCTTGGTCCAAACAGCTACGATTGACCTCAGGTTTGGGGTACAGCCGTGTGGTCCCTGATAGCGGCTGGCCCCAGGCCTCAGGCCTCAGCAGGCCGGAGAAGGGTCATGTCTCTAAAAAGAGTCGTTTGGATGGGGCAGTGACTGTTGACACGGCCAGAGCAGCCCCAGGGTAGCCAGGGAGGCTCAGCCCTCGGAAATGCAGATCTTTCCCCCAGGAGGCACTGAATAAATACTTTAATAAATGCAAAAGCCTTGCGCAGAGACAAGGAAGCATCGGCAGCGCAAACATCAGCACTAACTGAACCCCACGGTTTTTTCACTCCCCCGACTTACCTCCCCCAGGACCTGGGGGAGTTTTCTTGAACACAAATGTTTGATTTTACTTTGTTATCCTCAGCACGTGGTCTGGTGGCTGACATATAGTAGATATGCTGTGATGCTTGTGGGATGGATGATAGGCAGGTGATAATGATGGATGGGGAGCTGGAGGGAGGGAGACATGGAGAGATAATAGCTGGATGGCAGATGGATGATGGATGGATGGATGAAAGGATGTCACCTTTCCTGCCTTGCAAGGGGCTTGAACTCTGGGCCTGGGCACTGTCCCTGTGCTCTTCAGCTCAAGGCTAGTGCTCTACCACTTGAGCCACAGCACCACTTCTGGTTTTCTGGTGGTTTATTGGGGATAAGAGTTTCATGGCCTTTCCTGCCTGGGCTGGCTTTAAACCACGATCCTCAGCTCTCAGCCTCCTGAGGAGCTAGCATTATAGGTGTGAACCACCAGCACCTATCTTTTATTCAACATTTGTGTAATTCAAGTTTAGTACAGGGCTCTGTGTCAGGGCCCAAGAGACACAGATGAATAAAACAAATATGCAAGGTTTCAAGAGCATGGCCTTGGGGACCTGAGGTCCTGGGTTCAAACCTAGGATGTTGCGGGACTGTGGCATGACTCCCTGCCCTCGCTTCAGTGAAGCAGGGATGCTGTCTGTGTCCACCACACGCGGCTCCTGGATTAGAGGAGCTGGCAGATGCTAAGTGCTGACGCAGAGCGGGCAGAGACGGGAGCCCTGGCTGCCCTCGCCCCAGCGGAGGACCCGCACACACACACAAGGGTCGCTCTGTAGGTGCATGAATTTCAGAGGTCCAACACAGGCTCATTCTTACCACGTTTGTCTGAGGTCAGAGGCAGGAAGTAAGACAGAAGACTGGGGCCAGGACGGTCCTGGGCTAGCAGAGTGCCTGGGCCCAGGCTTAGAACATGACAGGTCTTTGGGATGGCTGACAGGAGGAGGGTTGAGTTTCGGGCTGCTTGGCCCCAGGCCCCGCAGTGCCCTTTCCCTTGGCTTGTGAGGATCCAGACAGTAGCCTGGTCCCCTGGGCCACGCCCCCTACCCCCCCCGCCCCCCCGTGGCCCGAGTTGTCTCCCACAATGGCACCTGCCCCGAAATAGCTGCCCACATGAGGACCGGAGAAAGGCAGAGATTAGAGCCTGGGGGAGGAGGGGGGGCAGGGGACACAAGGAGAAAGGGAGGGGAGTGTGCAGCATCAGGTGATCTGCCGCCAGCATCCAGGAGGGTATAAAAACACCTTTGGACCTGGCAGCTTCAAACCCTGGTTGCCTGGCCCGGACACCGTCAACCCACATCGCTCTTCTTGCCTTCCTCAGACACCATCATGGGGCTCAGCGACGGGGAGTGGCAGCTGGTGCTGAACATCTGGGGGAAGGTGGAGGCCGATCTGGCGGGCAATGGGCAGGAAGTCCTCATCAGGTAAAAGGAAGCGATCCCTGGGTCCCACTCACCTACAGTACCCCAAAGATCACAGATGCTCAATGAAAAGGTAGACCAGTTGTCCCAGGCAGAGGAAGCTCAAACTTCCTATGCTGTGTTCCTTTTCTTGTGAACAAAGGGATTGGATTCAGGAAAGGAAAAGGATTCCACCCAGACTAATAGCAACAGCTGGAAGAAACTTAAGGTTCAGACCCTGCAAGCCTGGAGCCCACCAGGCTTGGAATTGTAGGTAATCTAGCCACCTAACTGAGGGTTCAGAGAGGAAATGACACCACCACCCCCCAACCACAAGCCCACTAAAGTCTATAAATGTCCAGGCTGAAAAGATATGGTCTTCAAAATGAGGCCCCTCTGTATCTAGGTTTGGCTCTATTTCTGAGCAGCTATGTGACCTTGGGGAAGATTCTCAACCTCTCTGAGCCTCGGTTTCTTTCTTGTCTAATGAAGGGAAAATAACTGTAGAAGTGAGCATTACATATGTTTGGCAGGAGCAGGTCTGGTTACTGACATACAATGAGTTCTAGAAATATTCATTAACTATTACAAATGCTGAGCCCTGTAATTAGCCAAGGGCTGAGAGGCCTATTTGCTACCTGCGGTATTGAGTATGTCTCCAATTTGAAAGCTTGAATGGTCTCCAAACTTCTTATAAAGGAGTTCTGCATAGACCTCCCCCCACCCCAAATCCCAAACTGTGAGTAGGGGATGCTGGTGCCGGGTTCCCCCCCCCCCCCCCGCCCCCAACCTTCTCTCACATCTGGGCAGCTCAGATCGCAGACCGAGGGCCTACTGGACTGTGGCGGTCGGCGGCTCTGCTTCTGGGGGAAGCAGGCCCTGGCTTGCCCCCGGTGTGTCCCTGAAGTTCACATTTGCAAAGCAGTGTCTCCCCATTTGTGAGCAGAGCAAGTCTTCATCCTGACTCCTGGTCCTTTCTGTCTACCCTGGGCCCTGTCTCTGTCCCATCCACCCTGGGGCCGCTTGGGGGTGGGTGGGGGGCAAAGTGATCTGGAATCACAGCTCTCAGGGCTCCATGGCAGAATCCGGGAAGGAGAGCCAGCTTCCTGTTGTCTGGCTGGTGTCCTAGACGGCTCCCCTCCACCTTCTTCCCTACCCTCCCTGTTAGAGGCCCCGGGGCCGGGACAGGCCGCCACACCACCAAGCAGCCCTCCGTGGGGCATTGTCCGAGATGTGAGATCCGGGCCGCCTCCCGTGCCTAGGCCCCGGGTGCTGGGCGGCTCATCCTCCGTGCTGCGGACGCAGTCAGGACTGCATGGGAGGGGAAGATGGACTGGGCCGAGCAGCAGCCCTGCCCGCCTCAAGGCCGAGGCTTGTGCAACCTCCGGGCAACGTTCCCTCCCTCCCGGGCAGAGCAGCGAGGCTGCCAGGGGCCTGTGACGCCCGCCCAAGACGGAGGGCTCCGGAAAGTTCCAAGGGGTGCCATGTATCTCAAGCTGTGGGGGGAGGTCTCCCCCCTCCAGGGCCCCCTCTGGGGTCTACTCTTGGGTGCTAACTCCAGGCAGGAGCTGATCTCTTGGTTTTTTGTTTTTTTTTTTTTTCGTTTTTGCCAGTCCTGGGGCTTGAACTCAGAGCCTGGGCGCTATCCCCAAACCTCTTTGTGCTCAAGGCTAGTGCTCTTCCCCTTGAGCCACAGCGCAGAGCAACTTCCAGCTGTTTCTGAGTTATTTATTGGAGATAAGAGTCTCATGGACTTTCCTGCCCAGGCTGGCTTTGAACCACGATCCTCAACTCTCAGCCTCCTGAGTAGAGGGGATGACAGGTGTGAGCCACGGGTGTCTGGCTCAGAGCTGCCCTCTTGGTCTGGTCTAGATGCTGAGCCTGTCCTTCGTGATGGCCTCGGCAAGGTCACTGCCCCAATGCCCTGCCTTTTAGCAAAAGTGAGTGTTCTGCTACATGATGGTGAGCGTGAACCGCCGAAGTCTCACTACCAGGCACAGGCCGCCACGGCCCAGACACTGGGCAGCGGCTGCAGCTCCTGACTAACCAGAGGAGAGGGTGAGGGGCGGGCAGAGGGCGGCTGTGCGGGGAGGGGGCGGGCCCTGCCTCACAGTGCCTGCCCAGACCCTTTCTGCTTTATTGGTTTGTGCATTTCTGTTGGGTCTAAAGGTTTCAAGGCTAAGGAAAGTTTGCAAACCGCCGCTGGTGGCCATAACCACTGAGCCCCACAATGATCAGCCAGCCCATGCCAGCTCCAGGTGTCTGCCTGATCTACCTTTGTTGTTGTTGTCAGTCATGGGGTTTGAACTCTGGGCCTGGGCGCTAGCTATCCCCGAGCTCTTCAGCTCAAGGCAAAGTGCTCTAAAACTTGAGCCATAGCACCACTTCGGGTTTTCTGGTGCTTAACTGGAGATAAGAGTCTCACAGACTTTCCTGCCCAGGCTGGCTTTGAACCGCCATCCTCAGATCTTAGCCTCTTGAGTAGGTGGGATTTCAGGTGTGAGCCACCGGCACCCAGCAAGGTTCCACTGGACCTCATTTAAACCTTAGGAGGTATTGTCGTCATCATCATCATCATCATCATCACCACGCTGAACAGAGAGGTTAAGTCACTCAGTGTGAGGGGGCTGGGGATTCAAGTTCAGGCCGTGTGAATGGCGCCTCTCTGCTCCTGAGGTTTCTATTGCCGGCCCCAATGGGACCTCCCTGGGGGTGGACTTTTCCCAGAGAGTCCAAAGGGTTTCTGTGGCTCTATATCAGTGTCCAGGGTCCCACTGGGTTTCCCATTGGCCTCCATTCAGAAGTCAGCCCCCCTCCCCCCAGTCCCCTTCCCCTCCCCAGTGTGG
The DNA here is from genome assembly GCF_019054845.1 of Dipodomys spectabilis. NCBI lineage: Eukaryota > Metazoa > Chordata > Mammalia > Rodentia > Heteromyidae > Dipodomys > Dipodomys spectabilis. The sequence goes on along the minus strand of NW_024870840.1, from coordinate 19,040,100 downwards.
TACTACATCTATAGGGCTGGGGCCTCTGGGCCTCTGGTGGGGCTGGGACTCCATGGCTGGCCAGCGAGCCTGCGCTCCCTCTGGAGAAGCAGGGGCAAGGCCTCCACCCCGGCCCTTTTGGTTTACTTACGTGTGAGTCAAGACCCAGAAAGGGCGTGTGATTTCTTCAGTGTCACACAGCACACAGAAGCCAGAGCTGGGCCCAGAACTTCATAACCCTAGACCCCAGGGAGCCACGATCCCCCTGTGCCTTGGGCCTCTGATCCTTGGCCCTCCTGTGCCTCTGTCTCCTTCCAGCTTCCTGACCTTGGGCCTCGCCCCGGGGTGCCAGGTCTCCCATCTGTCAGCACGCATCCAGGGATCATTGTCGCCCAATAATAATAGTCAGGAGCTCAGGGACCCTTGGATGAAGGTGGCGGAGACAAGCTGTCTGTGACGTACGCGGCTTTGGACGTGGCCACGGCTGTGGACGGCCCTGGCACCGCCGTCCCCGCAGGGGCACAGAGCTCGTCCCCGAGGGAGGCTCTGCGCCTGTCACCCCGCGCCCTCCACGCACATGCGCACCTGCCTACGTGACTCTTCCCTCACGGCCGGACGTGCTCATGCAGCCGTGCAGCACGCATGCGTACACTGGGGACGGCCCATTTCAGGTTGCGCGTGAATGTCTCGCTGTGACCGTGATAAAGCCTGGAACTTGACAGCCTCCTGCCTGGGCCTCTGAGCACTGGCCTCAGGCTGCCCATCCCGCCCGGCTGCCCCGCAGATGCTCCATGCATGCTTTGCAGGGTTTCTGCCCGGCTGGTGAGCCAGCAGCGGGGTTGGGGGAGGAGCCACAGAGTCTGCCAGGCTGGCAACAGGACAGGAGGACAGAGCAGTAGACAGACAGGAGCCTGGGATCCTGCTGATCATCTCCTGGGCACAGTAGCTCAGGGCACAGACAAGTGTGTTTGTCACTGAGGCTCGTGGTGTCAGCCAGGCACACCTGTGGCTCCCCGGGGTCCCCCAGCAGGTGGCACGGGCCCGTCACAGGCATCGGGCAGGAGGCAGGAGGCTGCAGCCCCAGCCTGCCCCGCGGGCCAGGATTGCTTTTGGAGCTGCTCCACCCAGCTCCTCTCACACAGCCCTGACTCCTGCTGGTGACGTCACACCCCTGAGCCCCGGCTTCCTGTAAAATGGGGACAAGCGAATGGTGCTAAAGGGAGAGGTAGAAGGTGGCCGAGCACAGCAGAGGGCGTTCGAGCAATGCAGGGCTGCGCAGCCCCAGTGCCCCAAACACCATGATGCACTCCACAGATAAATGTGGAGAAAACAGGGCAAGCCCAGGCCACCAGCAGAGACGCCTTCGTCTGCCCCTCAGAGGCCGTGACCACGAAGACATGTGTCCCACCTCCAGACGGCACGCAGCATACACGATCTCGCTTCCTCTTTTAGGGAGGGACAATTCATCTTCATTTCTCAGATGAGGAAGCCCAGGCCCAGGAAGGTGCAGTGAATTGTCCACGGTCACACAGCCGGAAGGAGGGGAAGCTGGACCGGACCCCGAGTCTGGCCACCTGCAGACCCCGCTGCACAATCCCCGCATCTCACGCCAGTCCCTCTTTTGTCCCCCAGGCTCTTTAAAGACCACTCTGAGACCCTGGAGAAGTTCGACAAGTTCAAGAACCTGAAGTCGGAGGATGAGATGAAGGCGTCCGAGGACCTGAAGAAGCACGGCACCACCGTGCTCACTGCTCTGGGTGGCATCCTGAAGAAGAAGGGGCAGCACGAGGCGGAGATCAAGCCCCTGGCCCAGTCCCATGCCACTAAGCACAAGATCCCCATGGCATACCTGGAGGTAGGGCAGGCAGGAGAGGGCGGGAAGGGCTTCAAGGGACTTGGGGTTCAAGTCTCAGCTTGCCTCCTCTCGGCTCGGTGGGCTGGCCCCCTGTTTTGTCTCCTCCTGGGACCCCAGACCACAAACAGCAGGGCAGATTTCATGTCTTCTGTTCTCATGGGGACAAGGGGCAGGAAATCCGGCATGCAACTTCCAACCTCCCCACAAATAGCAGCCTTTTCCTACCCACTCACTGCACAGATGAGGAGACTGTGGCCTGGCAAGGGTGGAGTGTTCTGTTTTTTGTTTTGTAAGCCGTGGGGCTTGAACTCTGGGCCTGGGTGCTGTCCTGTGCTCTTCAGCTCAAGGTTAGCACTCTACCACTTGAGCCACAGCGCCACTTCCGGTTTTCTGGTGGTTCATTGGAGATAAGAGTCTCACAGACTTTCCTGCCCGGGCTGGCTTTGAACTGCAATCCTCGGATCTCAGCCTCCTGAGTAGCTAGGATGACAGGCGTGAGCCGCGGGCGCCTGGCTCCTTCATTCTTTATGGAAGGCCCACACATGCCACCGGACACTGAAATGAGAGGGAGGCCCAGACAGAGGACGCAGAGGGTGGCAGGCGCGAGGGCGGCTTCTGTTTCGGATGTCTGGATGCCAGCGGCTCTGCTGCAGACACGGGGCAGACCCGGCGGGGGGGCGGTGCGCTCCTCTCAGTCCCTGGTTTGCAGTGAAGTCACCCGGGGCGGGATGGAGCCGAGCCAGGAGACACCCCGCCCTCCAAGGGCCGTGCTCAGCTCCACCCCCCCGGTGAAATGGCTTTGACAGACTTCAGCGGTCTTCAGATGTCCACCCAGGACCCCACTGCATCCGGGGGACGCTGTGTGGCCGTCCCCGGTGCTCACCCCACCCCCGCCCCCGCCCTGGCACCGGCTCTGCCAGTTCCCTGCCATCCCCCTGCTCTGTGACCTCGGGCTGGCCACTTGCCTGTTCCCTCGCTGAAGTGTTGCTCCTTGGTGCGGCAGCCTGGGGCCAAATCCCGATTCAAGGTGGAGCAGCCCAGTGACCTTTTACATCCGGGTCTTTCACTGCAGTCCTAGGCTGTAGAGCTGTGGACCCGCCCCTACCACCCCCCCCCTCATTCCAGAGGCTGCCCTTCCCCTCCTCTCCCCTCCCTTCCCCTTCGCCCATCCTCTCCCGCCACCCGGATGTGCATCACACATTGCTGCCCCAAGAGAGAAAGGGTCCCTGTCCCACCCAGCCAAAGCCACATAAAGAAAACACACACTAAAGCAAGCTTCCTTCTAGACTTCCTGACTGCAGAAGCCTGGGTAGAGCTGCACCTACAGCACCCCTTTCTGCAGCCCATGTTGGAGGCATGGCCCTTTCTTTTCCTCCATTCCCCAGCCCCCAGTGGCAGTTGGGCAACAAGGCAGGAGGACAGGGGACAGGAGCCATGTGCCAGAGTCACCCCCAGGTCCAGATGCCCCTTCCAGGCCTCATGACCTCAGCACACAGCTTCATTTCCCCATGCCTCAGTTTCTCCACCTGCAAAGCAAGGGTGGCGGTGTCTGTGTCCCAGCGTGGTGGGGTTTGAAGGAGCTGAGCTGTGGAGACCACACTGCTGGCCCGAGCTTGTCCCTTATGCCGACCGTCCCCCTCTCGTCCCCTCCCTGCAGTTCATCTCTGAAGCCATCATCGAGGTCCTGAAATGCAAGTACCCCGGGGACTTCGGGACCGACGCCCAGGGCGCCATGAGCAAGGCTCTGGAGCTGTTCCGGAACGACATCGCGGCCAAGTACAAGGAGCTGGGGTTCCAGGGCTAGGCCCGGCCATGCCCGGCCCACTGCGGTCCCCAGGCCCAGGCCCAGGGGACTGAACGTCTTGTAGCCATGTAGCGTGTGCAGAGTGACCTAGCTTAGCAGAGGTGGGCAGAGGAGGAGGGCAGGGGGCTTCCGGCCCCCCACCACATCACCGCCCGGGGTGCATGGCCCTGACTCACTAAATCCAATCTGGGCCTTTCTGATCTTCAAAGCAGCCCCTCCCCCATCCTCACCTTTCACCCCCAACCCCAGCCACTCACCAGCATCACTGACCCCTCGCCCCACCGGAGACAGCGCGCCGTCCCTTTGGCAGAGGCGGGCTGCAGGGCCAGCCGCAGGCAGTGGGAGGGGAGCGGACGGCCAGCGGGAAGCAGCAAGTACACTCGCAAGTCTTGGGGTGACTTGCCTGTTTTAATAAATGGCTCTGTGACTTCTCAGTCTCTGCCTGGCCTTTCTGTCCCTTACAGCAGGGAAGCGTCCACTCAGGGGGACGAGGCCAGAGCCTGAGGCCACCACCTAGCATCAGGCACTCACCGGGCACCAGGACAGGGAGGGAGGAGCCTCCACCAGGGTCCCAGGGAGCATCGTGTTGGGTGAGGACAAATGACTTCGGCAACACAGAGACCAGTGCCCGGTGCCCAGGCTGTGGGAACTCAGAAGAGCGCGGTGGGTCAAGGGGGCGACAGCCATGGTGGTCACAGGGCCAGAAGATCAGGGCCAGCAAGTGGGTGGAACAGGGCAGAGCTGCTGGGTGGAGATGGCTCACACCCTAATACACTGTTTATGGGGCCCCTGCATTGGAGGGGCCATCTGCACCCCTCCACTCCAGCCTTGGGAGCCCTTCTGCTCCAGGAGGGGCCTGGGCAGGAGCGGGGAGGGGAAAGGGGGAAGAAGAGAGGGGAGGAGGAGAAGCCTAGGGAGGAAGGGAGGAGGGAGGGGAAGGAAGGGGAGAAGGCAGAGAAGCCCTGAGATCCTGGGTCCTGGAGAGAAATTTCAGGTTTTTGTTTGTTTTTTTGTCAGTCGTGGGGCTTGAACTCTGGGCTTGGGCACTGTCCCTGTGCTCTTCAGCTCAAGGCAAGCGCTCTACCACTTGAGCCACAGTGCCACTTCCAGTTTTCTAGTGGTTTATTGGAGATAAGAGTCTCACGGATGTTCTTGCCTGGGCTGGCTTTGAACCTCCATCCTTAGATCTCAGCCTCCTGAATAGCTAGGATTACAGGTGTGAGCCACCGGTGCCCGGTGAAATTTCAGTTTTGTACTTAGTTACCCTATTGGCTGTCAGAGAAACTTCTAGACTTGGAGGATGCTCTGAAGAAGTGGAATTGGGTTTGGCCCTGGGCAGTTGGTATTTTTGTTGGGGGAAAGTGTGTGTGTGTGTGTGTGTGTCACGTGCATGTGCGGGCACGCATGCGCACAGGAGAGACAGAGACAGAAGAAAATGAAGGGAAATGGGTTGCCATTGCTTCCACATTGGCTGAACAAACTGCGTGGTAGAGCCCAGCTTCTCCCTGGCTGTGAGCCTTTCGTGCTGCACCTGCTTTGCACCTGGGCAGCCATAGTTAATTGAGCTCAGTTTTATCTAAGGTTTTCCTCAGTCCCGGTGGGCTTTGGAAAGTTCTAGAGGTACCCTAGGGGACTCAGGGGTGTGGCAGTCTGAATGTTTGGTGTCCTGGGTGGACAGGGGAGGTGCCTCATCCCAGATCTTCTGGAGGGTTCCTGAGATGTGAGGCACAGGTTCCTCCTTGTTCCTATGCCTCTGAACCCATCTGAGCTTTGGCCCCTCCTCCAGGACTTGGCCTGGCTTACGCAGAGCTGCCCTGGACCGGTTGCGTGGGGTATACACTCTACAGCAATGCTTGACAGGGAGCGAATGAGGATGGATCTAGTGTGTTCCAAGCAACCGGTGCAGCCTTTTACTTCATCCTAATCCACTTGATGGGGGCGTTCTGGGAGCAGTGGATGCCCTTAGGGGTATTCTGAGAGCTGGTGGTTCGAAGGCTTTTCTTTGCTTAAGCATTACTCTTTCACCGCCTCCCACGGTGGGTTTGAGAAAAGCCTTCTCAAGCCTGAGAAGCCAGGAAGCAATTTCCTCCCAGCCCTCCGGTCTCCTCCGTCCCTCGACCTCTCTGATGGTTTTCGCTGCCTCCGCTCTCTCAGGGCCAAGCTCTACCGCCCTGGGTTGTTTTGTTCCGTGTTCACCTGTCAAGTCCTTCCTTGAGGCTTGGGCACAGAAACACCTGCTAGTCTGGAAAGGTGAAGGCCAGAGGATGGGAGAAGTGGGGGGGAGGGAGACCAGATACAAGCTACTAATTTTTTTTTAATCATCCTGAATTGATCCTTCATTAATTTAGCAAATGTTTGTTGATTGAAGATTAAGTGCCAGGCCCCACACTGACACACAGGTCACAGCCGTGAAGAAGCAGACATGGTCTCTGCCCTGCAGAAGCTTCCAGAGAATGGAGTGAAGAGGCAAAGAGCCTACTCTATGCTGGGAGGAGGGGGCAGGGTGCAGAGGAGATTTGAGCAACGCAGAAGGGAGTTTCCAGGACAGGGGAGGAGTTCTGAAATCTCACCCCGCGCTCCATGAAGAATCCACACCTCACAGAACAGATCTCTACAAAGGGCAGCAGCCTTGGGGTACCCTAGAGAGCAGATGTACCTGAGGTACAGGGAGCCTGGAGACCGATGAAACTGAGGGCCCAGGTGTTTGGGGACTTGGGGACAAAGTTGGGGAGGCCTTCGAGGGCCCAATCATGATGGCTTAACATCACCGCATCAGGCAATGTGTGAGGGTTTGTGCTCATCGGCCTTCTGTTACTGTCACAAACACCTAAGAGAGAATCCGTTGGTAAACAGAAGTCGAGAGCAGGCTCATGCCTGTAATCCTAGCTACTCAGGAGGCTAAGATCTGAGGCTCACTGTTCAAAGCTGACCTGGGCTGAAAAGTCCCGGAGAGATTCTAACCTCCAATGAACCCCCAGAAAACACTGGAAGCGGCGCTGTGGCTCAAAGTGGTAGAGCGCTGCTAGTCTTGAGCCAAAGAGCTCAGGGTCGGTACCCAGGCCCTGAGTTCAAACCCCACAACCAACAAAAGAAAGAGAGGGGGGCGGGGAGGGAGAAAGAGAAAGGCTGATTTTGCTTTAGAGCTCTGGAGCTTCAGGCCATGGTCACTGAGCCATGGTCACGCTTTGGGCCTGGGTCAAGGCAGCGCGTGGCGGACAGAGCTCATGGAGGAGGCAGCCGCTCACCTCACAGCAAAAAGGAGCATGCGGGGGAGTCCAGCATCCCACAGTCTGCTTGGAAGGCATGTCCCCACCAACCTACAACTCCCAGCAGGCTTCACCCCCAAGGGCTCCACCCCCTCCCTCCCAACAGCTCACACTGGGGACCAAGCCTTTAACCCTTGTGCCTCTGAGGACATCCCAAGTCCAAACCATCACGGGTTCCCCAGAGAAACTACCAGATGGATATGCTTTACACACACACACACACACACACACACACACACACACACACCATCCATCCATCCATGCAACATACACATGCCTAACATGTGCACACACATAAACACAGATGAACACATGTATACACATAAACACATGCTTGGTGTGCATTGTGTGTGCACCATGCACTCCTGTACATGCACAAATGCACACCTGTACTCACAAATCCATACAAGCGGGTGCACATGCATGTGTGCAGCCACAAAGTACACATTCTCAATGCAATGCGTCACACGCGTGCACGTGCACACCACACAGGGCCTGCGCTGCACTCACTGGACTGTGATTGCCTCTCACGGCCCTCCACGGCTCGGCACCCCTGCCCTCCAGGGCTAGAGTTCCTGGTTTGCTCAGTGACATATTTTTACTTTTTTTGTTGTTGTTGGTCATGGGGCTTGAACTCTGGGCCTGGGCACTGTCCCTGAGCTCTTCAGCTCAAGGCTAGCGCTCTACCATTAGAGCCACAGTGCCACTTCCAGTTTTCTGGTGGTTCATTGGAGATAAAAGTCTCACAGACTACTTTCCTGTCTGGGCTGGCTTTGAACCGTGATCCTCAGATCTCAGCCTCCTGAGTAGCTAGGATGACAGGTGTGAGCCGGCGGCGCCCAGCACATTTTTACATTTTCTTTCTTTTTTTTTTGGGTCCAGTCATGGGGCCTGAACTCTGGGACTGGGCACTATCCCTCAGCTCTTCAGCTCAAGGCTAGTGCTCTACCACTTGAGCCACAGCGCCACTTCTGGCTTTTTTCTTTTTGCTTATGTGGTGCTGAGGAATCGAACCCAGGGCCTCAGGCATGCAAGGCAAGCACTCTACCACTGAGCCACCTTCCCAGCCCACATTTTTACATTTTTAAGTGGTGTGATCCGGAAATATTACAGCCCTAGGAGTAGGGTGCATTTCATGACACCTTCATGAGACCATGACCATAATTTATAATGTGGGCTTATCTGATTTTGTGGCTTATTTTCTTCCTGGTTGGACAGGGTAGGTGGGCTCCTCCTCTACACGTCATTCATCCCTGGGCCCCCAGCCCAAGGCCAGGCCTGTCCTCCAAGCTCCAGGAGAGTGGGCTGGGAGCTCATCTTGGGTGTTTGAGGACATAAATTCAGTGAGTTTTCTAGGTTCCGGCAGGATCTTGGTTCTGAGGTTCTAACTGACTGTACTTGATGGGACTAGGTGTGCATGGTGCATGCACTTAGATGTATACACACGTGTGTCACCATGTGTGTGCATATTTGCATGTGCACATGTGCTTGCATGTGTAGTTATGCATGTTTTCACATGGCTGCACATAGGTATGTGTGTCATGGATATACATTTACATGTGCATGTGTGTCTGTATGAGGGGTGTGTGTGTGTGTGTGTGTGTGTGTGCACCAGTCTTGCAGCTTGAACTCAGAGCTGGGAGTTATCTCTGAGCTTTTGTGCTTAAGGCTGGCGCTCTATTATTTAGCCACAGCCCCACTTCCAGTTTTTTGGTGTTTAATTACAGATAAGAGTCTCATAGACTTTCCTGCCCAGGCTGGCTTTGAACCTTGATCCTTAGACTTCAGCCTCCTGAGTAGCCAGGATTATCAGCATGAGGCATCAGTACCCATCTGTACAGGTGTTTTATGCTCATCCACATGTGCAGGTGTACTTAGGTGACATGTTTGCATTGTGCCACGTGTTTATATGTGTGCATATGCGTGTGTGTGAGCGTGTGTGGACATCTTCCTATGAGACCCCATGACAGTGCCGAGTGTGAATGTCAGTGTGACCTCTCTCCTCGCAGGTGTGATCTCGGCTTCCTGCCCAGGTTCTGTCACCCTGAAGGGCATGTGAGCCCCTGAGGCAGCGTGGGTGACTCAGCCTGGCCGTGGTGTCTGGGCGGAGCCAGAGTGAGGGTTGGCGAGGACTCAGAAGCCAGAGCCTGGGCGCCCTCTGGGCAGCCTGAGCACCAACTACGGAGCTCTGCTGAGCCCCCAGGCTCACGGGAGAGTCTGACTTGACTTTACCGGGCAGAGCTGGGCAATCAGTGGCCTTGGAAACTGACAGGGCAGCAGCCCAGATCCGCTCCAGCCAGCACGCACGCAGTCACCTCAGCGGTCAGATCCTGCCTCACATTTGACACTTCATTATGTCCTCTGTCCCGCTCCTGCACACGCCGCTCTGTGCACCGCAAACAAGGGAAAGGCTTCTTAGTAAAGAGGAGGGGAAGCCCCAGCGGCTCCCTTTGTTGACTCTCACCACGCCATTGCTTTTGTCTGCCACAGATCGACCACACACACAAGCGCTCTTTCTTGCTGGCATTTTGCACAGACACACAAGCCAAGTGGCTTGTCCTGTGCCTCATCCATCACACACACGGAGGGCAGACGGCCGCTGTGCTGCCCGCGCTGGGGAGGGCAGCCGTGGCTGTGGACCTGCTGAGTTTTGAACCTGAGTTATTTGGGGCTTCAGGTTTCCATCACTGGAGACGCGAGGGTGCGCTGACCGCTGGGGGGGGGGGGGAGGGGAGGGTGTGGGGCAGGGCAGGGTGCTGTTCAGGGATTGGCGTGCTCAGGGCTGCCTGGTATAGTCCATTAGAAAAAAAACTATCTGAGCCGGTGGCTCACGCCTGTCATCCTAGCTAGTCAGGAGGCTGAGATCTGAGGATCGCAGTTCAAAGCCAGCCCGGGCAGGAAAGTCCATGAGACTCTTATCTCCAATAAACCGCTAGAAAAACCGGAAGTGGTGCTGTGGTTCAAGTGGTAGAGCACTCGTCTTGAGCTGAAGAGCGCAGGGACAGCGCCCAGGCCCAGAGTTCAAACCCCATGACCGACAAAAAAAAAAAAAAGAAAGAAAGAAAAAGGAAAAAGAAGAAAGAAAGAAACCATCTGGGTTAACCTACCTGGGATGTATGCTGAAACTGTGGGTCTGCTGGTGGGATGAGGGGGCCTGGGACCCTGGAAAAGTCTCACACACACTCCACAGTGCTGTGTCTTTCTACAGGCCTGCAAGGGTTGTGTCATTGTCATTACGGTCGTCATCATCATCATTTGTTTTATGTGTCACCTTGGCCAGGCTACAATGCCCAATTATGTAGTCAATAGGTTTAAAGGTTTCTATGAAGCGTTTTTGTTTTGTGTTGTTTGGCTGTGAGTAACATTTAAATCCAGGAATTGTGAGGAAAGCAGATCACCTCCAGAATACAGCAACTCTTCCCAGCCCGTGGGTCAGCCCTTCATATGTCACACTTGGCAGTTGCTAAGCTACAGGAGCCAATTCCTTCATAGAAACTTCTAGGCACACATCCATTTGGTTGTTTCTCTGAGGACCCTGACCCCTACAAGCCTCATCTGCTTTATACATGAAGAAGCCAACACTGACAGTTAGAGAACCTGAACCTGCCCAAGTTCACCCACCTGGGAAGCAGCACCGTTGAGATTTGAACCCAGAACCTTGGCTTTCAGCCTTGGGCAGACATTGGTGGACGTGCTCTGCCAGCAGGTGCAGACAGCCACGGAGCCCCACGCTGGATCCTGGGCCAGACACTCTGACCTCCACGCTCAGGGCAGGGCTCACTAATCTGTCAGCTGGAACCTTGAGACCAAATTCTACACGGAGTGCCTGTGTGCTGGCTAGCGGGGATCGTAAGCCTGGGCGACATCCAACCCTTCGGGTCATGAACCTCACACCTTACATGTCTCGGTGAGCAGGGTGGACCGCTGCCACGGGCAGCGTCTGAGGCCACTGCAGTCGGCAGAACTCTAAGACACTTCGTACTGACAGCTGCCAAGTAGATAAGTATGCTTTCAAAACATTTCATCAGACCAGCGTGGGAGTTTATTACAATCCTAGCATTTGGAAGGCCAAGGTAGAAAGATCATGAGTTCAAGACCAGTTTGGCTGCACAGCAAGAACCTGTTCCAGAAGGAAGGGAGGGAGGGAGGGAGAGAAAGAGGGAGGGAGGGAGGAAACAGAAAGGAAGGGAAAGAAAGAAAGAGAGAGAGAGAGAGAGAGGGAGGGAGGGAGGGAGGGAGGGAGGGAGGGAGGGAGGAAGGAAGGAAGGAAGGAAGGAAGGAAGGAAGGAAGGAAGGAAGGAAGGAAGAGGACTCTTACTATTGCCTTCTCTACCTACTGCTCTGTCAATACCCCACTTCTGCTCCTGCTACTGCTTCTTCTCTTCATGCTACAGGCTTAGGCATTCAAAAGTAAGCAAAGCCAACCATGGAGACTTGAGGAAGGAGGGTCTCCCTGATATTCACAAAGTGAACTGAGCAACAGCGCATGTAACCAGGATGTCTTTACCAACCCTGGTGGGCTCATGCAAATGAAGGATGGTATTTGCACCAATCATGGTAGGTCTGGCACAAATGAAGGATGATGTTTGCAAAAATCATAGTAGCCTACTATGCAAATGAAAGACGGTATTTGCACCAATCATAGCACAGACCCTGTCTCTGAGCACACCTCTTCTGCTGGGCCAAGAGGAAGGAAGTACAAGGTCTCAAACTGGCCTGAGGGGAAGTAGCAGCTGTGTTGGCAAAAGTTGGGTGCAAACTGTTTTCTGAAGGCAGTGACTTCAGGAGCTACAGGCAGGCTTCAGATGCTGGCATGAAGGCAGTCCAGCTTTGGGCTGGCAGATCCAGTAAAGGGTCTAGCAGCAGTCAGGAAGTTGTCTTCCTGGCATTTTGGCACATTTCAAGGAAAAATAAACACCAAGGGTATTTACCAGAGACGGTATCTAACACTGCTTTCCTCCTGCCCCGGTGTTCTGCCTTCTGCTTCACTGAGAGGCTCGGTAACCCGCGGAAGCCACTCACAGGTAGGCAGTGATTTGAGCAGAATTGCTGTGGTTCACAGTGTGACCTTAGCACGAGAATTCTCAGGTTCAACTCAAGGTCCTGCAAATTCCTAACAGGTGAAGGTACTGGCTGCTCATGAATCTCCGTTTTCTCTTAGTAAAATGGGCACATTAGTAGCATCCACCTCTTGAGCTGGAGACGAAATAGTCTTCTGAGAAGAAGCAGTCTTTTCTGTCAAACTAAAATGCCCGCACTTGTCGGCAGTCACCATTGTATACGGTTATTTCCCTGAGACTGGTATTTTCCTGGAATTCTTTGCTTCTTAGCTTCCATTGTAACTATCATCGATGTTGTTTGTGACCAGCCAACTCTGTCCGGTATATAAAACTTTGTCAACAGAGTTGAAGAACTTGAGGGGGAGTTTTCCCTGGGCTTTACCAACCTCTTCTAATAATAATCATAAGCAGCCTCGTTCTCAGCTCTGTTCCTAGCCTGCCATGACAAGAAGATACACCTGTGCCCCAAAAAGACAGCGCCCCGCCCCCAAGTAGAGACCTTTCACTGATGGTTAGTTTCTAACTTCCTTGTTATCACCCTGATAATCAGTTGTGAGGAAAATGGGAGCCTTAGCAACAAGGAGAAGGGACAACATCACCCCCTGGGTTGGGAACAAATCACCCGCTCCCTGGGTCCACTACGCTCTGGGGGAGAGGGCAGGGCAGTGCACCCCTCTGCACAAAAGTAAATTGCCTCCACAGAAATCGCCTCTGTCTCTTGTGTGTCTGTTTTCTGACACGGGAGAGTGGTCTATTTCCAACAGCCTCAACAACAACAAAAAAATCTAATTTTAAAAAATGAGGAAATGTAGGCAGGTGCCGTGGCTCATGCCTGTAATCCAAACTACACAGAAAAGGGGAGGTTGTGAGGATGAGGATGGTTCAAGGCCAGCCTGGAGAAGGGTTTGTGAGACCCTGATCTCCACCAAGAAAATGCTAGACAAGGGGCTGTGTGCCTGTCACTCCAGCTATGCGGGAGATATTAATAGGAGGATTACAGTTTGGGCTAGCCTGGGCAAAAATGTCAAACCCTATTTGAAAAACAAAGCAAAAAAGGCTGGGAGTGTGACTTACAAGGTAGAGCACCTGCCTGACAGATGCAAAGCCCTGAGTTCAAACCACAGTACCACCAAAAAAACCAACAACAACAAAAGTTGAAGGAAAAAAAAGAGTAAGAAAATTGAATATACTTAAAACCCTGGAGATAAGAGGGCTGCAGAGCGAGGGATTCATAACCCAGATGTATCAGGCTGCATGTCTACTCAATTCTCCTCAAGATCACAATATGGCTACCACAGTTCCAGACTTCACACACCATCACATTACATCCAGAGGCAAGTCCCTGCTTTATGTTTTCTTGTGAAAGCAAGAAAGAACTTCTCAAAGACCCCTCTCTCTCCACCCTGGCAGATCTTTTGTAAGCCCCCATGATCCAGGGTGGTGTCACATGTCTGTGTATGAACTAGCTATGGAGAATATCACCCTGATTGTCTGAGAACATCGAAGCCTTACAACAGCCCTTTTCAGTACAAGAAACTGGGATTCCACAGTGGAAGGTTCTCAAGCAGCCAGGAAGGGTGCATTCTAACATGTGACTCCTTCGGGTTGATTTGAGATATGAACATCACAAGAGCCCAAGGGCCTTGAGATTCCAGAAGGACTTGTGGAAAGAGCGGGAGGTGGCCCAGCTGAAGGGCATCCGGGCCGGCTGAGGACACCAGGGGATGCGCAAGAGCAGCCACTGCCATTGGACAGTGGCCAGGCTGGTCTAGGCTCAGCCACCAGTGTGGAGTGTTGGTGATGGCTGCATCCTGGAAGGCTGCCACAGCCAGACAGGGGCAGAGGGGCGGGAGGACAGCTGCCCAAGGGCCTGGGCCAATGTTATCCTTCCAGGGCCATTTCTGGAGGGAGACACAGACCTGTGTCCCCATCTGGAAATCTTTTGTTTTCTGTCGGTCGTAGGGCCTGAACTCTGGGCCTGGGCGCTGTCCCTCAGCTCTTCAGCTCAAGGCTAGCTCTCTACCACTGGAGCCACAGCGCCACTTCTGGCTTTTTCTGTTTGTGTGGTGCTGAGGAATCGAACCCAGGCCCTCATGCATGCGAGGCAAGCACTCTACCGCTGAGCCCCCTTCCCAGCCTTGTGTCCCCATCTTGAAAGCGGAGCACTGTTGCACTCTTCCACCACCCATCGTCCTCTCATTCCTTTTCTCCCTGTGGCTCTGACATCCAGGGAGGGCCCTCTGCCTGTCCAGCCCTGGAGGCCCCACACATCCGCCCCTGATCTTTCCCAAGGCCCCAGAATAGCCAGACAACTCAACTTGAGACCCAAGAAGGGCCATAGACACCAACCAAACCTTACCCACAGCGTCCAGGCTCAGATATCTCTGGAAAGTTACTCAGCCATTCCGAGGTCTCAGCTCCCTCCTCTGCACAACGGAGAGGATGCCATTGCACTGAGAAAACGGTCAGCTCCAGCCGGGCACTGGTGGATCCCGCCTGTAATCCTAGCTACACAGGAGGCTGAGATCTGAGGCTTGCTATTCAGAGCCTGCCAGGGCAGGCACCAGAAAACTGGAAGTGGCGCTGTGGCTCAAGTGGTAGAGCACTCGCCTTGAGCTGAAGAGCTCAAGGACAGCACCTACGCCCAGAGTTCAAGCCCCATGACCAACACAAATAAAATAAAAATCTGTTAGCTCTGCTGGGGATATAGCTGGGTGGTTTGCCTAGCATGAGCAAGGGAGTCCCTTGATCTCAGACTCTAGAACTATGAGCCAAGATAAACCTCTTTTCTTTATAAAGTAGCCCACCTCCAGTATTTCATTATAGGAAAGCAAAACAGACTGAAGCACAGCAGCACGCTGGTACAGGACCGAGTGGTGGCTGGGAAGCTCACTGCCAGGAGTGGGGGGAGGAAGCCTCACCAGGAGGCTTTCTTCCCCCCAAGCAGTCCCTGAGCAGAGAGGATTCCTAAATAAGCTCTGAGGGAGGGAGGTGGGAGCATGGGGCAGGGGGAGTCTGAACCTGTGGGGCAGGGGTGAAGGGATGGAAGGGAAGGTCTGTGGAGGTATCACTCTGGGTGGCTTGCAGTGGTCTCCGTGGCTGCAGGAAGGAGCTGAGGGGGCTGGCTGAGGTGAGGAGGGAGGGTGGGCCTTTACTGGGCGGGGACCCACAGGGAGACTGGAAGGAGACAGAGGGTGTGGCAAGTGCTTCTCCTGAGCCGGAGGGTGGGGGAAGTTGAGGCAGTAGAAACACAAGCCAGGCGTGGTCAGGGAGGGCAAAGCAGAGAGGAAGAGGAGGAGGACCTGCTACCCTTTCCAGGTCCTGGCCTTGCCTCCCCCAATCCTTTGGGGGGCGGTGCTGTATCATTATTCCTCTCAGACACAGTTGCACCCCACCCCAGTGTAAGCATGAGATTCTAAGACCCTTCCAGCATCAATGTTAGAGCACACATTGCTTCAATGCTCTGCTGTATTCCAAGCACCACACACACACACACACACACACACACACACACCCCATTTTAAACCTCACAATAACCTAGCAACCAATTCCCCCCCGCCCCCCTTCCAGGGAGAATCTTGAGGATTAAAGAGGCTAGATATTTGCCCATACAGTAAAACAGAGTCGTAATTTAATCAAATGATCTAACACATGGAGAATGCTTATTCTAGATCTGAGCCCATAAGACACACTCAATAATGCCAGCTACCTCCACTGCTTTGAGTTGTATCTCTGGGCATGTCCGTCCACAGAGCCTGGGGACTGTGGACCAGAGAGCTGGTTGCCTACCACTGACTTGCTCTGAAAATATTCAGAAGACAGTTTCTGTAGCAAACAACTCCTAAGTTTTAACTTGCACGTGTTACCATAGTAGTGTGGTAACATTTTTCTCCCTGTTCCACTCTGTCCTCCTCAGGATGCGACTCATCCCTTTGTCCAGCATATCTGCACCACATATGCTATCTTCCCATCAGTCACTCGGTACCTATCTTGGTTATCAGATCAATGGTCACAGAAACACAGTGATTGGGTTCAAGCAATCCTTCTGCCAAATAATGGCCCCAGACTCAAGAGTAGCAGCGCTAGTTTTCTTATTGTTGTACATGGTCATAGTTGATTAGTTATTCCTATTCCTTTCTTACTGTACCTAATTCATAAACATTCTCATATGAAAGAGAGAGAGAGAGAGAGAGAGAGAGAGAGAGAGAAAGAGAAAGAGAGAGAGTAGCGTATGTGGAGCTTGGTACTCTCCACGTTTTCAGGCCTTCATTAGAGGTCTTGGGATGCAGCTTCCACAGATACAGATGTACTGCTGAAATGTGTCAGTTTTTACGGTATCTTATCTATTTATGTGCTCTGCGGGACTATGTGGTTGTGGCTCTTGAGTGCATCTCCTGGGCTATGTGAGTATATTCTCAGGGAGTATTTGTTGAACAAATGAATGCACAATCTATCAAGCTTAATACAGTCCTTGAGGGCAAAAACTATTTCTTTCAAAAGCATGGATTTCTCTAGGCATGTTTGTCCCTACAAAGCATGGAAATTCTCCAGCCATGCTTGTGTCTGAGGATCATAGGATTTTTCCATCCGTTTGTCTCTAAGCATCAAGGGATTTACCCAGCTATCTTTGTCCCTACGAACCATGGGATCTCTCCAGCCATGTTTGTTTCTAAGGATCATGGGATCTCTCCAGCCATGTTTGGCCCCAAGAATCATGGGATTTCTCTGCAGAGAAGCCTTAGTCATCACTTTAACCAAGATAGTCTGTGTCTCCTGCCAGCCTCCTTCATCCCCCTCCTTATCACCAGCCCATGACCTGGGTCCTCCCACCCACACTCTCCTCCTCGCCTGAGGGGCTGTCTCCACAGAGACAGTCAAAGTGTTCCATAGCTCTAGCCTCCATAGCCACACAGGCTCCCTGCTTGGCTCAGGGCAAGCCCTACCTCCCTGAGCCATTCGGCTCTACCCCTGGCTCTAGGGCCTTGGTGGTTCCCTCACCCACTACCAGGAGGGTCATTTGGTCTTGTTTAGTTCACTGCTGTCAGCTGACTGAAGAGGCCAGCTACATAAAGGATGAGAACTTCCTGCCAGTGTATCTTCCAGTGTTTTGTGGGCCCCTAGGGCGTGGTACATCTCCTCCTGCCCACTAGATGGCGCTCACAGGCCACCCATCATTCTGAATGCTGCCCTCAGGAGGAAGTGTCTCCCACCCTCCCTCCCCTCTAACCCCCTAGGACCACAGCCCCTACATCCCACAGCTGATCCGTCCTGCCACGCAGAATGCCCCGGTGGAAGTGGGATGTACAGGGGCCTCAGGGGCCAAGCTAGGCCCTCTTCTTACTCAGGGCCCTGTGAGGCAAAGTCTTGGCCTGGCCTAGACCTCAGGCTCTTTATCTGTGACACAGGCCACCAACCCTCTCCTCCCTCAGAATCATGGGAACTGAAGGATCCTGGTAAGTGTGGTATCCCTGCTGTCTCCTGCACAACTTAAGCTTCACCCAGCACTGTCTCATATCAGTAGTGCTTTGTAACTTAGTACTGTACCTCGGGGTCTCCTCTAGGACAAACTCTGGGCAGAATGCCTAGTGCTCTGAATCTGTATCTGGTTGTTCTCTTGCTGTGTGACCTTTGACAAGTCATTTCCCGTCTCTGGTCCTCTGCTCGGTTTTCACGAGCCTCAAGAGACTGGTAATGTCATGGAAAAACCAGGATCTTGGGAATTCAGCCGACTTGGGTGTGAATCTTGCCCGTTTCTCTTCTAGTGGTGATATGGGGCCTCTCTGGTGATTACCTACTGCTTTGTGTGTCTGTCTTCCAGGCTGTATCAGAAGTTCCCCAAGGGAACTTCGGTCTGTGTGGTTTATCACATAAACTCAACACTCAGCTCACTGCAAGTCCTCAGCAACTCCATTCTCTCAGCCGTGGCCGCAGGTACCATGCTCCAAGATGCCCCTTGATGCTCCATCCCTCCTCGGCCTTAGCCACCATCTACAGAGAGGAAAGTGAAGACCAGAGAAGTGTGGTTCTCATTCAAGATCACACAGCCACAAAGCGGGCCGAAGCTGGGGGACAAACTGAGCTTCGTGGGAGATGAGATACATGTGTTGACAGAAGAGCAAGCTGATTGGATGAAGGCCTGCAGAGACGTCCACGTCCCAATCCCCAAGCGCCTGGAAGGGTTGCTTTATATGGCAAAGGGATCTCTGTCGATGTGACTATGTGAAGAATTTTGGGACAGGACGTGATCCTGGACTCCCTGGGAGGCACAGTATAATCTGCAGGATGCTGCTAAGACAGAGGGCCAGGCCGGAGAGGGAGGGAGGCAGGCGAACGAAGCAGGGGAGGCCCTGTTCAGGGTGCAGGAATGGAACAGCATCCATTCTAGAAAGGTTGAAGAAAGGCAGCCTGGCCAGCCAGCAGCGTTAGCCTTGAGTCTGCTTCTGAACTCTTGGATTCAGACTATAAGGTATTGGGTGCATATTTTCAGCTCCCAAGTTTATAGTCTTTTGTTTTTCTTTCTTTTGCTTACTTGCTCTTTCTTCCTTCCTTCGTTCTTTCATTCCTTGGTTCCTTCCTTCCTCTTCTTTCTTTCTTTCCTTCCTTCCCTCCTTCCTTCCTCCCTCCCTCCTTCCTTCCTTCCTTTTCTTTTTTTGGAGTACCAGTCCTGGGGCTTGAACTCAGGGCCTGGGCACTGTCCTTTAGTTTTTGCTCAAGGCTGGCACTCTACCACTCTGAGCCACAGTTCTATTTCCAGTTTTTGGTGGTTCATTGGCAGTAAGAGTCTCACCGAGTTTCTTGCTAGGCTAGCTTTGAACTGTGATCCTACTATCTCAGCCTCCTGAGTAGCTAGTATTTCAAGTATGACAGGCACCCAGTTTTGTAGGTTTTTTTTTTTTTTTAATAGTACTAGTTGGAAACATACATTGACCAAGCACATAATACCCACACAGTCTGGCCTCTCTCCCTGCTGGAGCAGATGGTAGGTGGGACTTCCAGAGCTCTTGGTGTCTTCCAGCCCCAGCACTGAGTAGCCTGGTGAGGTGCCTTTTTGTTTAAAGGCACCCGCCTATAATCCTAGCTACACAACAGGTTGAGATCTTAAGATCACAGTTCAAAGCCAGCCTCAGTAGAAAAGTCAGTGAGACTCATTTCCAATTCACCAGCAAAACAAATATCCAGACAGGGAAGAGTGGCCCGAGGGGTAGAGCTCCAGCCTTGAGTGAAAAAGCCAAGAGAGGGAGCCAGGCCCTGAGTTCCAGCCCCAGCCCCGACACCAAAAAAACCCTTTTTCCAGATGAGGAAGCTAGAGGCCTAGCCTTGTCCTCAAGGCCTGAAACGTGTGGGCCCAGCTGGGGGGGGGGGGGGGAGCGGTGCTGACCACAAGAGCCTGGTAGGCCTCTTCTTCGAGAAAGGCCCTTCCCCTCCCCCTCTTGTGTTTGGCCCCAGCAGGCAGGGGCCAGGGAGGTATGGGAAAGCCACACCGGGAGCAAAGCCCAGCTGTGTTGGGGGAAGGGAGAGCCGTTCCTCAGTGACCTCCAGCCTGGGAAAACTCTGAGGCCTTCCGGTCCCTGCCCTGGCTCCTCCCAGGCTCTGTCCCACCAACAGTTGTGAGAAGCTCCCAGGAGGCTGCCTCCGGAGGAGAGAGACCCAGACAGCACAGGCCTGACCTCTGAGCCCCGGCTAGTTAGCAGCATTATCCTAGATTAGCCTAAGTCTCCAGGCTGGGAGGGGCTTGTCTGAGGACCAAGATGTCCACCGGTTCACCAGGCAGGGAGACACCCCGGGGCCCAGCCACAGCTCCTCCCATGATGTCCTCGGTGCTCATGGTAGTGTTACAAAGGCAAGGCTGCTGCTGTCCCATTTCACAGATGGAGACACTGAGGCTCGTGGAGAAGGGACTTTAAGATCCAGGGCCCATGGTGAGTGGAATCCATGCATTGCACATTGTGCCAGCGTCCAAGCCAAGGCTCCTTCCTGCCAGAGCAGGTCCCCTCCGGCTGCAGAGGCCCACCAACAGGATGTTTTGTTCTTCTGGGCCACATCCAGGCAGTCCCCAGGGGTGCGCTGTGCAACTCCCTCTGCTAACGTCCTCTCCTTGGACAGGCCTTCCTTGCTGGGCCTCTGAGCCCAGGCTGGCAGAAGTCATCCTACCTTCTTCTCATAGTGCTCCCCGCTGGCCAAGGTGGACAGATAGAGGAGACTGACAGACAGACAGAGATGAAGACAGACAGACAGAGACAGCTTGAGAGTTCATATCTGTCCCCACCACCTTGTTCCACAGAGCATCCATTCCAAGTGTGGACATTGGGACGTGGTGAGACTTCCTGCGGGAGAAGGAAGTTCCGCCCACCCTTTCTTATGAGTGTCTGTGGCAGTCCTGTAGCTGCGGCGTGAGCCTCCAGTTTCAGTTCAGAGGGGAAGGAAGGAGCCCCACCCCTTCCATCCATCCAACATCTGCCTACTAGGAGTCATCTCCCCATGCGCCTACCCATTGGCCATGCATCCATCTTTCCCTCTACCCAGTGATTCCATTCACATGTTCACACACTGATCTGAACAACCACCAGCCTTTCAGTCTGGTTGTTATTGGTTCATCCATTCATCCATCCATCAACCACTCACCCATCCAACCATCCATCCATCCATCCATTTACCCACCCACTTATCCATCCATCCATCTAACTACCTATCAACTTTCCATCCACCTACCCATCTACCCACACATCCATCCATCCACCCACCCATCCATCCATTCATTCATTCACCTACCAACCCATCCATCCATACATCCACCCACTCACCCATCCATCCATTTGACCCACCCATCCATCATCCACCATCTATCCACCTATTTGTCCACCCACCCATCTGTCCATCCATCCACCAGCCCATCCATCCATTTACCCATCAGACCATTCATCCATCCATCTCATCTTCCACTGGTCTGTTAGTCAACAGACAGATTGGCTTGTCTGTCATCTGTCTGCCCATTTGGACAACAATCACAGAGGTATAATGCTTGGTACTGTCACAGTAAGATCAGTAGGAATTGCTAACAACTTGTGAGCGTTCACTTTTTGCCAGGTGCCTCACCTGCATTCTCCTTTAGCCTTCCCACCAGCCCATCCCGCCTTGACACCTGCACATAGACAGGTGTCACCTTGCTGAGCTGTACAAGCAACTCTCCAAGGTAGACACCATCATCATTTCACAGATGTCATACATAGCTGGAACCA
Organism: Dipodomys spectabilis; assembly: GCF_019054845.1. NCBI lineage: Eukaryota > Metazoa > Chordata > Mammalia > Rodentia > Heteromyidae > Dipodomys > Dipodomys spectabilis. The sequence goes on along the minus strand of NW_024870840.1, from coordinate 19,018,900 downwards.
CGTGCTCTCAGCACTGAGTGACCTAAGACTTAGACTGGGTTCTGAATGCAAATTCAGCACTCTTTCCTCTAGCCAGCCCTGCAGAGCTCAAGCCTGGTTATCAGAAAACCTGCTTTCCCCCTCGGCCTCCTGGCTGATTACAGGTAAGGCGGGCTCTCAGCTAGGAGTCAGGGAAGTGGCTGTTGGCTCACCAGGACCCTACTCTCTCTGTCCCTCTCATGAAGAAACACCGTGAGTGCCCAGGAATTTTCCACCAGATTCCACCAGGACCAGGAGTTTCACCAGAACCATGAGGGTGCCTTGATCTAGTTGCTAACATAGCACAAATAACGCACGGAGGGCTGACCGTGAGTCTGAATGATGCTAAGCACTTAATTCATGTATCTCTTCCTCGGGAGACAGGACATGGAACAGGGATTGAGTTCAGGGACTCTGGAGTCAAATCCTGTCTCCATTATTTACAACACTGTGTGACTTTGGACAGGCAACCTAAGCACTCTGGTCTTGATTTCTTCCGATCTAAGTCCAAAAGGCAACAGTGCTTGCTTCCTGTGGTGGCTTGGAGGCAGAGTACAGACAGATCTTATGCCTGTCACCAGCAAGCCACATTGACCATCCCAGTGGTGGGGATTGAAAAGATGGGTTCAGGACCTGGTGGCTCTCTGCCACCATCCCCTGTGCTGGGTAGAGTAGTCTAGGACTTTATTCTTGTCTGAGCCACACAGTGTGAGTAGGAGGGCTGGCTAACCTCCAAGGCCCCCTCCCACTCTGACTCGAGAGGCTCCTCTGTGGGAGGCCCGGTCCTGGAGGCTGCAGGGGTGGGGGATGGAGGGACTGAGGCGCCTCAGAAAAGAGAAGCTGCAGGAGAGCGAGCACACGTGTGTCTCCAGCGTGTGCACCCTCGGCCCTCCCCTCCCCAGCCACCCACAGGAGCAGCTCCCAGGGTTCCCTGCACTGGGGGCCCCCGCAGGCTCGGCTCCCTTAGGAGGCATGTGACACTGGTGGGTGGTGTGGGAGAGAGGAGGAGCCGAGTTTGGGGTGACTGACAGCTCTCCTTCTGGGGCTGGGAGCTCTGGGCAGCAGCCCCAGCTCTCCCATGGCTTTCTACACACAGGCTTTGCTACGCTGTTTCCTTCCTTAGCACCGGCAGCCAGCGGCGTTGTTCTTCTCTTGGGCTGGCTGTTCTTCTCCATGAGATGGGGACTCTATCGGGTGCTGGGGTGAAGGTGGCCTGGCCAGAGGAGCCCTCCCCCCCCCCCCGCCCCACGACCCTGCCTCTTTCCACAAGCTTAGCAGTGGCAGTGGCTGGGGGTGGGGGGCCTGAGGTGGACTGGGGTGGTCAGCTCCCAACATCCACTGGGGCACCTGCTCAGGTCACCTTGCTGAGCGGACGATCCCCTCACCTGCCCTAGGCCAGCTGGGGCCATGGCAAAGCCTGCCCAGCCAGGGCTTGCTGGTTAGTTAGCTGCTGCAGGTGGGTGATGAGGGTTTGGGGGGCAGGGGGTGGGGGGCGGGCAGGCAGCCTCCGGTTTGTGATGGGTGTCCTTAATAGAAAAATCAGAGACCCAAAATGCACCCAAATTGGAAACCTTCTCTTAGGTGTGGACGTGGTGCCACAGGTGAAACAATTTCACACCTGACCCCACAGGAGAGGTCGCGGGTCACGGTGGCGCTGGTCTGTAATCCCAGCACTCAGGAGGCCTGGGTGCTGACTGTGAAGCAGGAGGCTGCCGGGAAGAGCTGGAGGCAGGGGACTCAGAGCGCTTTGTTCATGGGGAGAGGTTTGAACAGGACCCCCCAAAGAAGTCAGGTGGGAGCTGTGTGTTCACCGGAACAAGGACATAGGGGTGGAGGGCAGAGTGTGTGCAAAGTCTGGCTGTACCCGCCCTGCAGGAGCAAGGCCCTGCGGGAAGGGGCTGGCCTGGAAGGCAACCAGCCAGGAGGGAAGGCCAGAGGGGAATCCTAGGGCAGGGGAGGGGACAGAACCTGGCTAGGTATCCTGGACTGGAAGGGGGCTGGGGAAGAAACCCCCCAGGCCTAACCTCACCCCACTAGGTTCCAAAGAAGGAACACAGCCCCCCCCCCCACACACACACACACATCAGCAATTATAGATAGATAAGACTTTTAAGTTGGGCCTTAGAGCCTTAAAATAACCTGGGGGCATCTGGTCCAGCCTCCTTGCAGACAGAGAAACTGAGGCTCAAAGAGGACATTCCCCACCCCCACCCCAGCCCCCAGGGTGAGTCCTGAGGCACACCTCCCCCAAGGGCATATACGGCTCTTTTCCAAAACGATGTTTGTGAAAATGAGTCTTCGTAATGACCGCTAAGAAGGACGGATTGGGGATGTTTTTAGCTCCCCGTGAGTCAGATGAAAGGCAGGCTGTTGGGGAAAAGGCTCTTTGTGTGCGCTGTGAGCACTCGCCCATTTCAGAAATGATCCAGACTCCTCGAGAGTAATGATGAGTGGCTTTTTTGAATCTGGACGATGATGGGGGGTTGGCGTGTGCTGTTGCCTGGTTTACTCAGATCTTCCCAACCCAGGCAGCCTGGCAGAGTGGGAGGGACATTTACACTCCCAGGAGAGGAGAATCTTCCAGAAGGGCCAAGCAGGGACACAGGTGCCTGGGAAGGTAGCAAGCTTGTTTAGTGAATGGGTCCATTCAGGCCCCAAAAGGCAGCTGGGATCTCTGAGTTCGGGTAAGGAAGAGTATTTTTAGCATCAAATGAGGAAGAAACAGCCAGAAATTTAGCGAAAGGAATGGCAAGTTTGAGTTCCTGTTCTTTTTCTGGTGGTTCTAGTGTTTGAACTCAGAGCCTTGAGCTTGCTAGGAAAAGGACGCTACGTGGGACTCACACCTCCGGCCCACCCTCTTCCACTTTTTAAAATATTTTGTTGTTATTTTTTTTTGTTTGCTTTTTTAGGTAGAGTGTATTGCTTTTTATATGGGCTGAGTTCAAACTGCAGTTTTCCTACCTCTATCTCTTGTATGCTTGGGATTATAGGTGATTTAAAGGACATGAGCATATAAAAGACAAGGCATTTTGGCTTCAGTGGACTTTTTTTTGGGGGGGGGGAGTCCTGGGGCTTGAACTCAGGGTCTAGGTGCTATTCCTCAGCCTTTTTGTACACAAGGCTAGCACTCTGCCACTTAAGCCACGGTGCCACTTCTGGTTTTTTCAGAGTAATTTATTGGAAATAAGATTCTAACGGACTTTTCTGCCCAGGCTGGCTTTGAACCAAGGTCCTCAGAACTCAGCCTCCTGAGGCACTAGTATTATAGGTGTGAGCCACCAGCGCCCAGCTAGGCAATGGATTTTCAAGTTAGTTGGGAAGATAAGGGTACATCCCCTGTACATCCCCAGGGCTATGGCAGGAATATTATACAGAGCTTTCTCTTTCTTCCTGAGTTGAGGTGCAAGGCCCAGGCTGGCCTGCACCATCGAGGGAAGGAAGAGGCCCGGCCCTGCCCTGCTGGGGTCCCCTCATCCAGGGTTAGCTCCACAGGCTCATCCATGTGGCTTCCTGAGGCCATTGAGTGCCATCTGGCCACAGGAATCTGTGGCATGTGTGGGGTGTTTCCCGCACACCTGCTGGCTTGCTAACTTCTCTGTGGGCCTCTGTGCTCAGCTTGCCTTCACAGCCTCTCCAACTGCTCAGAGCCTTGCCCATGGCTCCTAAGCAGAGGTGTGTGTGTGAGAGACGGGGCGGGGGGGAGCCAACCTGCCTTCCCCAAAGTCAATAGATGCCACGCGTAGGCCTCTCACCCGGTATCTGCTGTGTGCACAGCTCAAGCAGGTGTGGAAGGAGGGCGTGCATGAGTTCATACTGAGCCCCTCGCACTCCCCCCATTCCAACTCAGGACTCAGGCCCAGTCACCTTACAGGGGCCAACAGATGCATCCAGATTTCTTCTGGCTGAACATTGGAATCACCTGTAGAGTTGGTTTGTTTTGTTGTTTAAAAAAAAAAAACTAATGTGCGTTCTACCCCCAAAGAGATCCTGGCACAAATTAGTGGCACACGTGATATTGAAGTGACAAAACTTCCCCGCATCAAGCTTTGGAGCCACTGCTCAAGCCAGTGGGGAGACTGAGGCTTGGGAAGGCCCTATTAGGGACTGGAGTTGGTGGGAGGGCCTGGCACTCTGGGGGTGTGGGTGCCAGGAAGAAACATCCCACCTGCCTGCGTCTTGTGAGGGCTGGTGAAGTCTTTGGTTGCCTTTCTCCATTCACCTAATCCTCAGAAGAATCTCTCGCCAGAAAGTGTTATTATCCTCATTTGGGGATACTGAGGCACGGAGCTGCCAATTAACTTGTCACAGAGCCAGAAGCTGGCAGAGCCCGGAATTGTACCGTGGGCCAGGTGTCAGCCCGCATCCCCCATTACCAGGGACCACGGGGAGGGACCTCTACCTGGCCTCTTGCTTCCTGCCTGTGGGGAGCCAGTGGGTGGAGTTCCTGGTGCCTGTCTGTCTGACCCTTTCTGAAAGGCCCCGATCCACCCAGACACCACAGGGCAGGGATTACACAAATTTAGCTTGCCCCATTCCAGCTTTCCTGGGGCCATCGTCAGTCTTGGATGGGGCATGTTGCTATGGAAACCCCAGGACTTTCAGGAAACCTCCTGGTTCCCGTCTGGGCTCTGCTGTGAGGCCACCACCGAGGCGGGGCTCAAGCTGCTTGGGGGCCCCTCCATTGAGATCATGGTGTCAGGTGAACTCTCGCCGCATCCCCGGCCGCCCTCCACCGCCCGCACCCGCTGCAGCTCAGCGATGCCCTCCCACCCTCCTGTGGGAGGTGTGATGGCGGGGGAGCCCTGCCGATGATGGATGTGTGGGGTTGAGGCTTTAATTAAGACATGCATCAAGTGCCAATCAGAAGAAAAGAAAGTTCAACCTGGAGCCAGGGTCTTTATCCTGAGCTTTGTTCTCTGAGCTCTTTCCACCGTGAGTGTGTGTGTGTGTGTGTGTGCGTGTGCCCACGCACGTGCTTGTGTAACTGCTATACTGAGGTTTCTCTGCAGGTGAGCCCTGCACCTGTGTGCAGATCTAGCCACCAGACCTCCAGGGCTTGTCTGAGTCCACCTCAGACAAGGTGTTCGAAAATGTCCACCTCTGGGCCTCACCCAGTCCACTAGAATAAAAGTGCTAGTGGTGACAGTAGGCCAAGTGTTGGGCAAGAATCCTGCCCGTGGCCCTGAAGACAGGGCAGCTGAAGACACAGTCAGCCTCCTCTTGGTACAGATGGGGAAACTGAGGCTCCAAGAGGAGAGAGGCTCTGTCCCCAGCCCTCAGGGAGTAAGAGCTGTGAGAATCAGGTCACCTCTAGCCAACAGACAACCCCAGCTCCAAATAGCTCAGAAAAGGGGAGGTGGGGCTGGGGTACCCAGAGGCAAAGAGGAAGGGGAGCCACTCAGAGAGACCACGACACCATCCACCTCCGCGTGGTACAGAAAAGCCAAGTGTAGCTACACTGGCCTTCAGTGTCAGAACTTTCTAGTAAAGGTGTAGTTCACTTAGGAGCTTGCTAGACAGACTCTCGGGTTCACCCCATGCCCTCCCTGAGCCAATCTGCATTTTGCCAAGATCCCAGGAGCCCCCACACAACCAGCTTTGAGAAGCGCATGTGTACGGGCCCGGAAGAGGCTTTGCCACATGGCTGTCGGAGCTGCTAGCCAGGAAGGCTCTGCAAATTCCCGGCCTCAGTTTCTCCATCTGCGGTGGTCTGAAAATGTCCACACGGGAGGGACCCGAAACAGGGAGCAAACCACCCAAGTTCACCCAGTGGGCAAGGGCACAGCCGCCACCAGCAGAAGAGGGCATGGCTTCTCGCCAGCTTGTGCCTGGCACCTTCTCCCGGCAGAGACGGGAAGGGGGTGGGGGGCTGCAGAAAAACAGGCCCACTGGAGGCCTGCACATTCTTTCCGTGCGCCATTCTGTTCCCGGAGATCCGCTGCTAGAAACCACAAAGTCCAGCTGTAAAACGAGCATTTGTTCCAGTCCTGCCTGTTCAGGATCTAAAAGAATAACAAAAGATGCCAAAACAAAAGTCTGTGCCAAGGGCAAGAAATTGTTTGAAAGAAGAGGAGAGAACGATGTGTCTGCCTTCCTCCTCCCCTTGCTCCTCAGCTTTCTCTCGCACTGCTTCGCCCTCCTCCCCTTCCTTACCTTTTCTCCTCCTCTTCCCCTTCCTCCTCCTCCTCCTCCTCTGGTTCCTCTTCCTCCTCCTCCTCCTCTTGTTCCTCTTTCTCCTCCTCCTCCTTGGTAGTATGTGCACTCCTGGGCCTGCTGGCAATGTGTACATGCATGTGTGTGCATATTTGTGTGTGTGTCATGTACATTTGTGTGCAGGTGTAGCAGCAGATGGGTATGGACCCATTCACATGCTATGCACAAATGTACTGTTCTTACGTGAGCATGTGTATAATTGTACATACATATGCTTGTGCACACGCCTGTGTGTGTGTGTGCTCCTGTGGACAGGTGCAAATGAATGTAAGTGCCTATAGGAGCATGTGCACCCAAGCCTTGGTGTTGTTTATATATTTATGTGTATACACATGTGTATACATATATCAGTGTGCATCTGTGCACAGGTATGTATCATTGTATTTCTTGTGCATGTATAAAGATATTGGCCTCTGTGTGTGCATGTGTGTACACACCTGTACCTCTGTGTGGGGTGTGTATGTGTGTACCTCTGTGTGGGGTGTGCGTGTACCTCTGTGTGTGCATGTGTGTACCTGTGTGTGGGTGTTTGCACACGCTTAGGTGACTTACGGGCACAGAGGTGGGTTGGAGGACCCAGGACAAGGATGTGCTGGATTTATCAGGGAGCTTTGGGCCACGCGTCTCTGGGGTACGCGGCTGTGGTCACTGAGCCTGGGCACAAAGATGTTAGCGAAGAGCGAGCTAGGGAGTGACCCTCACCAGCCATGCGGAATAGTTTCCTTCTGGAAAAGAAGAATTCCAGCTGCTCTTGCTAACAATGGAAAAAAAAATATGATGCCATGGGAAAATTGATTGGCTCTTGTTCAGGAAGGGAGAATCAGGAGTGGATTAAAGAGTGGAGAGTGGAATTCGGCCCTGGCTCAGGTTTACAGCTCTGAGGGAGCCCACAGTGCACACACACACTCACACCCCCCCCACACACACACACACCACCCAGGCAGCTTCAGGGAGGCAGAGCCAGGCAGGACCAACCAGCAATGGAGCACACGCACGTGTGCAAGTGACCAAGTGAGCAGAATGGAAGCTGCATTCTTCCGCTACTCTTTGCTCCTTTTCAAAACCAGGGTGCCTTTTTCCTCCAGCATTGAGGGTGGCATCTAAAGCCTCACCTACCACCATATGATTTATGCCCCGGCCCTTTGTTTTTCTGCTTTTGTAATTTTTTTCCATTTCATTTTTCTTTTCTGTGCCAGTACTAGGGCTTGAGCTCAGGGCTTGCCTGGATGCTAGCTGGCCCTTACGTTTTTGCTCAAGGCTGACACTTTACCACTTGAGCCACAGCTCTACTGTCAGCTTTTTGATGGTTAATTGGAAATAAGAGTCGCTAAGGAGTTTCCGGCCTCATGTGGGTTTGAATCAAGAGCCTCAGGGCCTCAGATCTCAGCCTCTTGAGTAGGATTACAGGTATAGGCCACCAATGCCAATGCCTGTCTGTATTTCTAGTTTTGAGACAAGGTCTCACTAATTTTGCCCAGTCTGGCCTCTACCTCCAGATTAGCTGAGATTATAGACATGTACCACCACATCCGGCCACTTTGCTCCTTTTTCTTTTCTTTATACTTTTTTTCTTTTTTCTTTCTTTTTTTGGTCTGTCGTGGGGCTTGAACTCTGGGCTTAGATGCTGTCCTTCAGCTCTTCAGCTCAAGGCTAGCGCTCTACCACTTAAGCCACAGCACCACTTCCAGTTTTCTGGTGGCTAATTGGAGATAAGAGTCTCAAGGACTTTCCTGCCTGGGCTGGCTTTGAACCATGATCCCCAGATCTCAGCCTCCTGAGTAGCTAGGATTATAGGCATGAGCCACCAGCAACCACTCCCTTTGCTCCTTTTTACAGCAGCTTTACACTGGAGAGAATATTTCCCAGTGTGAGATTCTTACTGATCTCATCCTTATTTAGGGTGAATATCAAGTGCTTTTGGTAATTTTAAGTATCAGAAAAAGGGGAGGCAGTTGGAAAGAACTAAGCCTACAAACATATGAAATCTATGAATAATAGCATTTTAATGGCTCATCTATTTCGAAAATGACAATATGCCCCATGAGTAACTAAGATCTTTTTATTTGAAGTCTAATTACACTTGTAAGCAGAACAATATGATTTTCTACGACCCAGGAAGGACTTCCGGTTAAAATTCTGCAAGTTTTCTTGAGAGACAAGACAGGAGGGTTACCTCCCCTTTCCTCCCCAAATTTCTGGACCTGGGTGTCCCCACCTCCTGCCCCAGATTCTGTGAGAACTTTATTCACCCTGCCTGCCCAGCCCAGCAGCCTGCCTGCCCCACCGGGCAGAGAGGAGAGCTGTGTGTCTGTGGGTGCATATTAAACGCGGCCTGGCCTCTTCCTTCCCGTGGTCCTTGTCACTTCCAGGATACTTCTCGCCTCGTTTTGGATAAATCAGATTCAGGCCTTTTTTTTTTTAAACTTCAGGTTTAATTTCTTATGAAAACATTAGAAAGCTGAGTCTGCTCTCCCTTGGGGACCGGCCTCCTGTCCCCAGCAGGCACCACACTGGGAAGTCAGCGCCCTGGGGGAAGGGAGAGACTTTCTCAAAGCCCCTGCCTGCCTGGCTCAGCTTCCTCTGAGCCCGGATGCAAGTCACCATCTCTCGATGGAAGCCAGACCCTTCAGGGATGAAGCCATGGAGACACAGTGACAGGTTGCCTGGAAAGAAGGCATGGCCAGAGCCCACGACGGGGCCACGCAGGACCCCAGCTGAGCCCTGCACAGCGCGCGCGCGTGTGTGTGTGTGTGTGTGTGTGTGTGTGTGTGTGAACACACACAGGCCTGGGCTTGAACTCAGGGTCTGGGCATTGTCTTTGAGCATTTCTGTTCATGGCTAACACTCTACCACTTGAACCACTCTACCACTTCCAGCTTTGGTGGTGACCTGGAGATAAGAGTCTCACAGACTCAAGTCTGGAAGTGTGGCTCAGTGGGTAGAGTGCTAGCCAATGACCAAAAGCATTAGGTACTGAGTTCTGGTCTCAGACCAGAAAGAAAAGACTTTCCTGCACAGGCTAGCTTTCAGCCTTTGTCCTCAGATCTCAGCCTCCTGAGCAGCTAGGATTACAGGCGTGAGACACGGACACCCGGCCATTCTTAGCATTTTGAAAGCATCAATTCACGTAATCCTCATAACCTCCAGTGAACAGCAATATCATTGTGTGTGCACACATGCGTGTGGCCCCCCCCCCCACACTGATATTGGGGCTTGAACTCAGGGTCTGGTGATCTGGCTTAGCTTTATTTCATTCAAGGCTGATTCTGGGGGAAGAAGGGGAAACCTTGCCTCTCCTCCGCTGCCTTGGCCGTGGAGTGACCAGTCCAGTGGGACTCCACGTCACTCATGTGGGAGCCGCCCATCTGGGCTCTTTCAAGGAGGCAGGAAAGTGGAGGCCTGGAGACGGTGGCTCTGAAAAGCAGGGTGCGTCTCCACTCTCTCCCACGACCCCTCCAGCTAAGATGACCTCCTAGAGATGGAGGATCCGGTTCTTCATGTTCAAATATACTGCAGCAGCGACTTCTCCACACCCACCCCACCTGCCCACCCCTCCCTCCAGACAGCAGCCCTGGAGCCTAGGCATGCTTTGGACACCCACAGATGTCTCGCTCCGTTGTCTTATTTGCTGTGCATCCTCCGGCAAAGGACTCTACTTCTCTGAGCCTTCTCATTTAAAAAGAGATTCCTATTCCTTCCCATTACCTACGTAGGGTGCTTGTTGTGTGGTAAGTTTTGTTACTGTTGTTTTTAAGCAAAGGTCAGCTCCATTTCCCTTCCCCCATTCCCAGCAGTCTTGGCTGCTGAGCCCATGGCAGGCCTCCCATCGGCCCCCACCAAGCTGTGACGCGGCTGAAGTTTCTCTCTTGGGTAAGTGACAGGTTCAGGGAGGCAGAACGGAGGAGCGAGGCCGGGAGCTCACAGGGCTGGACTGCAAGGCCGATTCCCAGGCTGGGGAGTCAGGCTGTGGTTCACTGATGTGGATTCTCTGGCCTTTCCCCGGTCCCCCGGGGGAGGCCCTTACTAGGGGAGTGGATCCTGCTGCCCCCCGCCCCCCCCCAGCACCCCCCTTCACTGCAGCCCCATGCTGGGGCAGGATTCAGGGCAAGGGAGGGAAGCTGGGGTGGAATTACACAACTGGAATTCTTAACTCCTTCTCACAGAGGTCAGGGCCGTGAGGGGCTGTTCTGCGGGTGTCTGTCCAGCTGCCCCTGTCCGCCAGCTTCACAGGTGGAGAAGCAGAAGCTGGGGGAGGGCTGGCTTCCAGAGCCTCGCGGAGGGAGGGTGGGCGTGGCTGGCTGGACGTGGGGTGGGGCCCACTCAGGCGTGACTGCCACCTGCTTCCTGCCCCCTCTGTCAACAGGTGCGGCTGGAACAGCGGCGTGCCACGCGACGGCCTCATCTCACATCTACAAAAGACCTAGGGACATCCGGACAATGCGTGCCCCACGGATGGCCCACGGTGGAGAGTAACAAGAGCTATCCCCGCCCACCGGGCCAGTCACAGCAGCAACCCTTATCGATTTATTTAGACACAGTCTCACTGTATTTCCCAGGCGTGTCTTGAACCCTTGGGCTTGAGCAATCCTGCTTCAGCCTCTGAAGTAGTAGGGGACTATAGGTGTACGCTACAGTGCTTGGCTTCCCTAACAAGTTGTTTCTTGGTGGTTTTTTTGCTTGTTTGTGTGACAGGGATTTGTTAAAGACCCAGACTGGTCTTTAACCTGGTATGTTCCACCACACCCAGACCCCAACTAGTGTGTGTGTGTGTACCAGTACTAGGGCTTGAACTCAGGACCTCAAACAAGTGGGTTTTTTTCACTCAAGGTTGGCACTCTACCGCTTAAGGTACACATCCACATCTAGCTTTCGGCTGGTTCATCAGAGACAAGTCTCTCAAATGTGGCTTTGAACCAGGATCCTCAGACCTCAGCCTCCTGAGTAGCTAGGATTAGAGGCGTGAGCCACCGTGCCTGACTCACAAATCAGTCAGAAGAACTGAAAACCTTTCCACCTGAGAACTCAGACCTGGGGAGCCTGGCGGAGCCAGCTGGCCGTGTCTGTGACCTGGCCATTCTTCCCGAAAGACACACAGCTTGGGACACTCTGCGAGGAGGGCCAGGACAGGGGGAGGGGGGACAGTGCCACCCCCTCCGGGCTTTCCACGGGAAGCCCGTGCACCCCGTGCCGGTGAGGGGCCTGCGGGGGTCAGAGGCGGGGTGCTGGCCGGGAAAACCACAGGGAGAACACGGCTTCGTAGCAAACCCACTTTAATGGCGAGTGTACAGAGTTCCGGGTGGTGGGGTGTGACCATGGGGCCAGGCTGCAGGGTCCGGCGGTCAGGGGGGTGGCTGGGGCTGCTGGGGGTGCACACATGGGTGGGGCAGGCTGGGGCGCAGAGCTGGGCCGGGAAGTGTGTGTGCTGGCGTGTGCAGACATACGGACGCGTACATACACAGAGACACCCTCGGCATCCCACTCAGGGGAGAGGGTGGGGGTGGATGCCTTGAATCCCAGCAGGCCTGGGGGGCTGAGGACGCCCTCTGGAGAGCTGCCCACCACAGCCCACACTGAAGGTCCGGGGTGGTCCCTCTTCTGCTGCTTCCAGGCTCGCGGTGTGACCCAGGGGGAGTAACTGACCCTCTCTGGGCCTTGGCAAAACCCCAGAGGACTACTATGGTTTCTTGTGATCTTAAATGTCCGTTTATTTTTCATTTTCATTGTTGGTGCTGGTCGTGGGGCTTGAACTCACGGCCCGCTTAGGTTGTTTTGATCAAGGCTGGCGCTCTACCACTTGAGCCACAGCTCCATTGCTGGCATTTTGCTGGTCAACTGGAGAGTCTCGGGGGCTTTCCTGCCCGGGCTGTGCTGTGATCCTCAGATCTCAGCCTCCTGAGTAGCTGCATGACAGGCGTGAGACACCAGTGCTAGCAAACTTCATTATATTGAAGGAGATTAGATGTATTTATTCGGAACTGGGAACAGGGACGGGGTGGGGGGGCTTTGGGGAGCAGGTTCAAAGCCCAGCACACCCAGCTGGGTGTGTGGGGCCCACCAGTGGGAGCTTTCCTCCACCCTCCCTCATCTCCCTGAACTAACTGGGCTTGTCTCCTTCCCCCCCGATCCTCAGTCATCCTGTCTGAGAAATGGGAGCAGGAGAGGCCCCCAGCACAGCTGTGGGTAACTGTGCTGCTCAGTATGGGCTCAGCATCCAGCCCCAGACGACCCCAGCACCCTGCCTGGGACAGACAGGGACTCGGAACTGGAATGGGGCTGCAGAAAGGTGGTATGGCGGGTCACTAGGCTCTAGGGGGTGCAAACAACCTGGGTCTATGGCTAACACAACCAGGAACAGCTTCAAAACGACAAGCACACGTCACGTGGGCGGGACGGCAGAAGACTGGCGCAGGACCAGTCTCAGTCTCAGAGATGCAGCACACAGGCCACCGGCTCCATATTGGGGCAGCCCAGGGGCCAAGCAGGAGGGCTGAGTGGACGTGACTGAGCAGAGGGGGGAGCTGCAGGCCGGGAGGGAGCCCCTCCCCATCCGTGTCCACGCCGACCCCACCAGGGGAGCAGGAGGCCGCTCGTGTCTGGATGTCCGGTGGTTTTGTCCGGATCTGTATCAGGAGGCTCCGTGTGACACAAGGCTCCTGGCCTCTCTGGCATCCATGTTTCTCCCAACTTGAGCCTCTGGGTCAGCGCTGACTTCTCCTCAATTGGCCTCCTGTCCTCGAAGATCGGGCCTCCCGTGGAGGCCAGGGCCACAGGGAGCCAGGGACAAGAGGCCTCAGGGAAGAGACACGAAGGCAGGAGGGTGGACGGAGCATCTTGGGGCCTCTGGGCTGGTCCCCCAGGGCGCCCATGGCTGGGGGAATGTGGGCAGCGGGCATCTGGGGCCACCTCCCTGAAGGCACTGCCCCGGGGCCCTCCCCAGCGTCCCTGCCGCTCACTGGATGGCACACTTGTCCCTCTCTCGGGCCTGGCCCTCTCGCAGGACCTTGGCCTTGATGTACTTGAGGTCACTGTTGACGCTGGGGCGGCGGGCGAAGGGCGACACCATGCCGTAGGCATCCATGTCCTTGACGCGGCGGATGCAGAAGGGCCGGGGGTGGAAGGCGTCGCCGTACTGCACGGAGATCTTGCGGTGCAGCGCGGGGCTCATCTCGTGCGGCAGCTTGGCCATGCTGAACAGCACGTAGAACATCTCGTCCACGTTCGTGTTCTTCTTGGCCGACACCTCGAAGTAGGCACAATTCTCGTCTCCAGACACCAGCAGCTCGGCCTCGGTGCTGGGCACCTGGCGGCACAGCTCGCTGTGGTCACTCTTGTTGCCGCAGATGACCATGGGCAGCTCCGCCGCCTCCTTCGTCTTGTTCTTCAGGCAGGACTTGACCTCCAGGATCTGCTTCTGGAGGCGCTTGACCTCGTCAAAAGACTCCCGGCTATCCAGGCTGAACACCAGGATGAAGACGTCACCTACAGAGAGAGCCCAGCGGGTGAGTGACAAGCGGGGCCCGCCCCTGGGCAGTTCCTGGGCCAATAAATGGCCGTGATTGCCCCCAGCTGTCAGAGCAGGAAGTTGAACCAAGGGGTTCAAACCCTCATTCGTGGCTCATGCACAAAGCAGCCCAGCTCAAATAGGATCAGCCCACCTGGCACTTCCTGTGGACTTTCACAGACTATGAGACTATTCGCCACGCATGGTGGCTCACGCCTATACTCCTAGCTACTCAGGAGGCTGAGATCTGAGGATCATGGCTTGAAGCGAGCCTGGGCAGGAACGTCCTTGAGACTCTCATCTCCAATTAAGCACCAAAAAGCCAGAAGTAGAGGTGTGGAGCTCAAGTGATAGAGCACCAGCCTTAAGCTAAAGAGCTAGGAGATTGGCACCCTGGCCCTGAGTTCAAGCCCCAGAACTGGTGCACACCTGTGCACAACCACACCCCCGCCCTATGAGGATAACAATGATCGGCCAGCTGTGCAAGCTGGGGTCTTGCCCAGCGCACATGCCCAGAGCCTGCTGTATACCTGACACAGTGGAATCCGGCCAATACCGGTGGCCGCAGTGTGGTAGCACGTGTTGGGCGGGGGGAGGTGTGGATCACATCTGGAATTCCTCTGTTTACCAGCCATGCAGCCTGGAGCAGGGCCCTACCAACTCCCGAGCCCTCGGTGTCCCCATCTGCACCAGCTGAATGCAACATGGCCTGGCGGGGCTCTTTGAGGGCTGTCACAGATAACAAAGGCAGGGTGGCTCCCTGCCTTTCCAGGCACTGGTAACGGCACCTGGTACCTACTGGGTACCCAGCACCCATTCCACCCCTGATACTTCATAACACCTCCACGGGGAGATGTTCCTACTTTCCTGTGAAAGGTGAGCAAAACCAGACTCAGAAGGGGCAAGCAACCTGCCCAAGATCACACAGCTTCACTGTGGCTAGGACAGGGCTACAACTCCGCCCAATGCTGGCTTCATGCTGGCGCACAGGCCGTGTTCTGGGGCTTCTGGAGCAAATCATGGGATGAACAAGAGAATGTGGCCCCCATTACCCATACTACCCCCTTCCAAGGCCCACCTACGTCCACCGGAGCTCACGGCCTCCCTCAGACCCGGCTCTTACTGCAGAGGGGCTGGGAGAGGGGAGGGTTCAGAACCTGAACAGCTTCACCTCTATGATCTCATTTGCCTAGCCTCTCCCTCACTTTTGCTTCCGGGATACTGGGGTTTGAACTCAACACCTCACACTTGCTAGGCAGGTGTTTCTACCACTAGACCCTCACACTCAGCCCCTTAGCTTTAGTTATTTTTTGGATAAACGATCCATGTTTCTTTTTCTTTGCTTCTCCTAACCAGCTCCTGAGTAGCTGGCATTACAGGTCCACACCACCACAACTGGCCCCATTACTTAACTTTCAACAACCCCATGTGTGTAGACCCAAAGCTGCTTGGGGGCAGTGGTGGGGACAGGCAAGCAAAGCGGGGCCTGGGACTCGGGTACCAGTCTGCACCCCCAGGGAGAGAGCAACACCCTAGTTTCTGGGCCCCAGAGCTGCTTCTGGCCCCCCTGAAAGGCACACACCACACTCGGACCAGTGTTCTCGTCAAGGGCAAGCTCTGGACAGCAGGAACCGGGGACTGGCCCCTGCCGCCCGTCTCCCGGAGCCTGCCTGCGGCGGCTGAAGCTGTTCTCAAAGGCACCAGTAAGGGAGCTTCAGCCTGCCAACCCCATCAAAGCCAGGCTGATCTCAGGGTCTCTGAGGACTCAATATTCAAACACGAGGTTGCAGGTGCCAGGCATCAGGGCCTGCCCTGGCCTCACAGCCAGTCCGCAGCCAGAGGGAGAGCTTGGCCATGAATGGCTCTCAGAATTTCCTGAGTCCCGGGCTCCAGGTTGGGAAAAGAGGCCCAGGCTTGGGAGTGAGCAGAACAGCGGCAGTCCTATGTGCTCAGAATGTTGCTGCGGGCTCTGGCTGCTGCCGGGAGGCAGAGGGGAATGGCGACATGGTTGCAGAAGGCCCACACCACGCCGATGGAGCCCCACTTCTAGGAAGGTAAGAGCTGGGGAGGGGGCCCTGGCCCAGGGCTCTGGCCTAACATAAAATATAGACTAATGTCTCTTTATATCAGAGGCCACTCAGACCCCTCCCAACGGCTGGGAGAGCTACCCACACGCAACACTGAGCTTGCGCTGGGTGCTGCTGTCCCCCAACCCTCCCGGACCCTTTATCCTCACAGCTCTACCAGGGAGTGAGGCCAGGCCCACTGATAGGACACACAGCTGTCTCCAAGTGACAGATCCAAGATTTGAACCCAGGCCCAGCCAGCGATCCTCTACTTGTACATTCCATCTCCAAAATCTGAGGACAATCAGGAACACCAAGGGAGGTTTGGCAAGGAAGGCCTGGAGGAGGGAGCCCGCCCATCACCCATCAGAGAGGGTTGGGCAGGGCACAGGTCTGTTTGGTTTTAAGGTACTGGGATTTGAACACAGGGTTTCACACCTGCTAGGCAGGTGCTTAACTAACCACATCCCCAGTCCACTTTCCCTTTAGTTAATTTTCAAGTAGGCACTCTCTCTCATTTTTTCTTTATAGCCCAGGTCTGCCCTTAGACCAAGTCCTCCAACCTCTAGCCTTCCTCATAACTAGGATGATAGGAATGCTCTACCATACCCAGCTCGTTGGTTGAGGTGGGGGAAATCTCTCAAGCTTTTTTTCCCAAGCTGGCCTCAAACTATTATCCTCTAGATCTCGGCCTCCAGGGGAGCTGAGAATACAGGTAGGTGTGAATGACCACACTTGCATGGCAAGCATTTCTTGTGGGACTTTCTAAGTTGGCAGTTGTCTGGATGATGGTTAGCGAGGTACTTGCCCTAGGGAAAAGGGACATGATTGTGTGCCCACATCAAGCACACTACAAATGCCAGCTCCATTTAAGACCAATGATTACAGAGCACTTAGCTTCTGCTCATCAAGCACCTGAAAGATTCCTCAGCTACTTTTACCAGCACCGTTGAGCTTCTGTCTAATGCAATGAGAAACAGGCCTGGGGAGACAGGGTCACTAGCCCCAGGGCCCCAGGAGGCAGTGGACCCAAGACTAGGCCCCGGGCAGTGGGGTACAGGGACCCACTCTCTCACCTACCACATTCAACCACCTGAACAGCCTTGCTGGGCGCCAGTGGCTCACGCCTGTCATCCTAGCTACTCAGGAGGCTGAGATCTGAGGATCATGGTTCAAAGCCAGAGGGGCAGGAAAGTCCATGAGACTCTTATCTCTAATAAACCACCAGAGAACCAAAAGTGGCTCTGTGGCTCAAGTGGTAGAGTACTAGCTTTGAACTGAAGAGCTGAGGGACAGCGCCCAGGCCCAGAGTTCAAGCCCCAGGACAAAAAAAAAAAAAAAAAGGAACAGCCAAGGCCATGTCACCAGGAGCCCCTGGGCCCCACCGTGGCCTCCACCTTTCCCTGTGGTGGCCCCCAGCAGGGCAGAGGCCATGGGGGCTAGCTCAGTGTTGGCCCCCAGAGCCTGGCCATGCTTCTACCTGAAGCAAGTTCCATAACCCCCCTGGCTCGGGCTCCCTGCTTGTGGAATAATGGTAGATCACACAGGGAAGCTTCCAAGTGGCAGGGCCAGGATTTGAACTCACCTTCTAAGTGGGCTATGAGGAGTCAGCAAAGCCATATAAGTGCAGGGGAGCACCAGCCACTGCATCTCAGCTCTGCCAACACCCCCAGCCCCTGCCCTGGGCCCGGCCCCCAGATCACTCTGGGAGGACAGCAGGCCACCATCCCCTGGTAGAAAGCCAGTGCAGCTTCTACTAACCTGACCAACACCACAAGGACCAGCAGGAAGTCCTCAAGCCTCCACAAAGCTGCCCAGCCCACAGGCCCACGCCTTGCCCTGCAGCCACCCCACGCACGCACGCACGCACACACACGCACACACGCGCGCGTGCTCACCTGTGAGGATGGACAGCCTGCGCATGGCAGGGAAGGGGTGGTTGCCCGAGGTGTCCAGGATGTCCAGCTGGTACATGTCGCCCCGGATGTTGTAGACCTTGCGGTGGAAGTCCTCGATGGTGGGCGTGTACTGGTCCTCGAAGCGGCCATTCAGGAAGCGAGAGACGATGCAGCTCTTGCCCACCCTGGAGGCGCCCAGCACCACCATGCGGTACGAGTTCTTGGCAGGCACGCTGAGCGTGCAGCTCCCGCTGGACAAGGTCTTCATCATGGCTCGGGGCTGCAACAAGAATGGGGGGGGGTGCGTCAAGAAGCTTTGGCCTGGCCCTGCCCCTGCTGCCCCCTGTGCAGGCCCCATCTAGGGCTCAGGCTTCTGCCTGTAAAACGGAGACGTAAAGCCCCTGTTCTCTAGAGACCCCAGCTTCCAGCCACTCGTCCATTCATTCATGCGTTAATCCCCTCCTCTTTCTTTCTCTCTCTCCCATGACAACCGTCCTCACAACCCCAAGGACTTCTGCTTCTGGGGGAATCCAGAACTTTCTCTGAGAGCTTCTTTTGGCTTTGTGGAAGAGGCAAAAACAAACCCAAGCTCGAGATGCAAAGTGGGGCTCAGCAAACCACCCTGGCTCCGTCAAGCCCAGGCTCAGGCCCACCAAAGGCCATCCACCCCCCAGCCAGCCCTCTGCTGGCTCAGCACTGAGACCCCCAGACCCTCCAGGAAGTCACCCAGGCAACCAAGCTAGGCTGAGATCTAAAGGGCACCCTCAGGACTGCATAGAACACGGTCCAGCTGACATAGCGACCCCTTGGGAGGTCAAGACAGGTTGAGCAGGTTGGTCCCCGCACAAGGTGCCCAGCTGAGTGCATCCCAGAGGAAGGAAGGGGTTTCTCTAGGTAGCCCCCTCTCTCAGAGAAGGCCCTGCTCCTTGATTCCAAGGGCCCTACTGCTAAATCTGGTCCCCACCCTGGGAGGCCCCAGGTGAGCCTCCAGAGCCTCTTCCAGCATTGTCCAACATCATAATTGTCTATCTACCCTGCGGCTGAGTGTGAGGTGGCTATGAGGTAGGAGACATCCTGGGCACATCTCCTGTCCTGCGTCCACATCTGCTCATGGCAGCCCAGGACCCTGGTGCAGTGAAATGCTCTCAAAAAATACCACTCAGAGGCTGGGGGCCAGGGGCTCACGCCTGTAATCCTAGCTACTCAGGAGGCTGAGACCTGAGGATCGAGGTTCAAAGCCAGTCTGGGCAGGGAAGTCCGTGAGACTCTTATCTCCAATAAACCACCAGAAAACCAGAAGTGGCGCTGTGGCTCAAGTGGTAGAGCACTCGCCTTGAGCTGAAGAGCTGAGGGACAGCACCCAAGCCCAGAGTTTAAGCCCCACGACCGACCAAAAAAACAAAACAAGACAAAAAATTACTGCTCAGAAATGCCCTCACCATGGCCTTTGTCAATGGCATAAAAAAAAAAAAAAACTCCCATCCCAGCCAACGCTTGGCTAAAACTTGACCTCAGTGAATGAACTGCGAAGAGACTGCACCCCACACAGACCCCAGGCCTGGAGCCATAATGATGCTTCCTCAGGCCAAGTCCAGATGTGTGCCAAGCACAAAGCAGCAACACTGGCTGGGAAGAAGAAAAAAAAAATCAACTGTTTGTTTTGCAGTGAATCTCCGTCGCAGGCGCCTGCGCCTCAGCCCCCAGGAAGCCCAGGGGGCAGGGGGCAGAATGCCGAGGCTCAGGGAGGTTGAGCTGCTTTGCTCCAGGTCCTCCGCCAGCAAAAGCAGCCCAGAGGGCTCTGACCCCAGGTAGTCACCCTGTGGAATCCCACCTCCCCCGTGAAGCACGGGATATTTTCTAACATGTCCACACGGCCTCTGAATTCATGCCAAAAGCCAACTCACGTAAAGCCCGTGGGACTGTACCCAGAAGGTGCCCAAGAGACCATCCTTGATGAATGAAAAAGCAAGTCGACTCTGCCTCTCCCATCACCTCTACCCACCTGGCTGGCCTGGGGCTAGCCTAAAAAGCCACCACCTTACACACACACACACACACACACACCAAGAATGGCCCTGCTGTGGAACCAGTGACTGAGTTCACTTAGGAATCAAGACAGAAAGCAGACAAGGGAGAGAGACAAGCCAGAGAGACTAACAATAAGAAGCAAGAGTTACAGAGGGCAGAGGGAGGCTTTCTTATCTGAGAGGATTGGGTCTTCACATGGCCCCAGCCACGTGGGGCTGAGTGAAACACCACACACCTAGCTGCCAGGTGACAGCCAGCATGTCGGTGGCTCCGCCCCCTGCTCCTCTTT
The DNA here is from genome assembly GCF_019054845.1 of Dipodomys spectabilis. NCBI lineage: Eukaryota > Metazoa > Chordata > Mammalia > Rodentia > Heteromyidae > Dipodomys > Dipodomys spectabilis. The sequence goes on along the minus strand of NW_024870840.1, from coordinate 18,998,887 downwards.
CCTTCTCCTTCCCCACAGGAGTGCTGAGTGGAGGGGAAGCCTGTGGGGCAAATGTCTCCCCACATCTTCCTGCTCCTAGGCCTCTGATCCCACAGTGAGAGGCAAGCGGGACCAGTCTGGGGCTGGGGAAAAGGGGGAGCTCTAGAAGCTCAGGTCCCATCTCAGAGGTCCAGCCAGAGGGAATGTTGAAGGAGGGATGTAAATGCAAAGCCAGAGGCTGCCACCTGGACCCCAGGACCGTTCCCAGGGCAGCTGGGCGGCAGAATCTTGAGGCTGGCTGAGGCCGTGCAGGGGAGGGGGCCTCCCACCGGCAGACACGGCCACAGGTGTGTGCACGCCTTATTCCTGCAACTTCACAGCAGTCTGGGCCCTCCTGACTCCTGGGGACACTGGTGCTCAGAGACGGTGAGCCGCTTGTCCCAGTTCACACAGCGCATGCCTGGCTGGGCTGGGACTAGAACCAGGAGGCTGGCCGCCAGAGCCTGGTCTTACCTCTATGAGAAGAAGCCACCCCAGGCCAAAACTGGAGTCTTTTTCCCAACAGTGTCTGACTCAGTGAACTCTCAGCTGGAGCGAGCGGGGCCTGACCCCTGAGGCATACTCTATCCTCCTAGCCATTCTCCCTACAGGCAGCTGGGGACAGGCAGCTTGCCCAAGACTCTTTGAGACCCTGCCAGCCCGCTCCTGGCCAGTGCCTCTATGGCTCATTCACCTTCAACTTCCTCCTTCTCTGTGTGTCCCTGCTGGAGGCTGGGAGGATCCAGTGGACAAGGACATGGCCCTTGGTGTGTAACACACAGCCTGGTTCACTGCCCTGCCCGCCCCCCCAGTCCCTCTGTGGGGCCCATCCAGCCTCTGTGCACACACAATGCAGTCTCTGGCCTCCACGGAAGAGTCCTGGGGACTTTTAAAACCCATCCTCACCACCCTGGGTAGCAGACACCGGCTCTAACTGACCAATTCTGCCACTGGCCAGCTGTGAGCTAGTCTAGCGGCCTGAGACACAATAGGAAGTCCAGATGGGAGGCCCAGAGGCTCCCCTGGGCCTTCTCAAGTGTGGGCTTCCTTTCTTCGGGGTACTCTATGGGCAGCTGTGGGCTGCCTGGCTGTTCCAGGAAGAATAGGAGAGCAGGTAGAGGCCTTTTGAGAACCCCATCTTGTCACTCTGATACCAGGGAAAGCCTGAATCAGAGACTCAGGAGTTGGTCATCCCAGCCCTGTTTCCCTTCCATAAGGTCCTGGACAATGTCCTCTGTCACCCTCCCAGGGCTGAAGGTAAAGGGAAGAGAGAAGAGGTGCAGGAACACCCCCCCAGAACTGCAGGGGGTGGGATGGGGGTGTCCAGCTGGGTACAGAAGCCTTTCCCAGGAACAGAATTATCCAGCAAACTCACTCTCCCATGCAGAAGCCTAGAAAAAAAGCTCAAGGGACTGTGGGTAAAGAGTCTTGACTTCCTTGGGGGGGGGGGGGGGGACCACCAAATCATCCCAACAGCCCTCCATCTAGGTACATTGATATGTCTCAGACATATCAATGTGTTTGGCGAAGGTTCGGTGCCTCTTTCCCCTGAGCCTCAGTTTCCCCTTTTTAAAACAGGCTTCCTCTCTTAAAAGCTCCTAGGTAAACTCAACCCAGTACAGAGTGCAAGAGCAATGAATCTCTTTCCCAGCACAATAAGGGGTCCTGGGCCCTGCCTGGCAGACTAGTTTAACTCTCTCTACGTGGGGCAGGAGGCCTGCAATCCCTGCACACAGTAGGCTCACAATTCAAGTTTTCCTAGTAAGAGCATCTCAGAGCTCTCCTTTCCTCCTCCTGACGAGTCCGGGGCTGCCCCAACTTCACCCAGCTCCCCAGATCTGCCGGGCGGGGGGGTCTCTCCTACCTGGGACCGGCGGGCCGGGCCCCTGGCACGGCTCGGAGGGCTGCCGGAAAGCGCCTGCAGGTGCGGGGAGCCGCCGGTAGCCCCGGCTGCCGAGCCGCCCGGCGTCTGCGCCGTCCGCGCCGCGGGCTCCCGGGTCACTGCGCACAGATCCGGATCCTCCTCCTCTGCGCAGCTCGGGGCGCCGGGCTGGGCTCGGCTGGGAGAGGGGGAGCGCGAATTCGGGGCCCCATGGGTGGGCTCCGAGGGCTCAGCAGGGCTCGGGCGCTGGGCGGGCTCCGGCTCGCCGTCGCCGGCCCTGCCCTGCCCGGACCCCGGGGCCTCCGGTTGAGCCAGGTGCCCGGAGGCTTGGGGACGTTGGATACGGAGATTCCCCACCTGGGGCTCAGGCGCCAGGGCGGGGGGGGGGGGGGGGGGGGGGGGAGCCGGGATTGAAGAGCCGTCCGTGAAGCCTCCGGAGGCCTTTGCGGGGTGGGGTGGGGGGTGGCTGGGGTGCGAGACCCGGGATAGCGAAGCCGCCTGGCGGCCTACGCGACCTTCTCCTCGGGTCCCCGAGGGGGTCGCCCGGGTGGGGTACAGGGGTGCTGCGCGCCGGGCCCCGGAGCCCGGCCTCCTCCGCCGATCGCAGCTGCCGTAGCCGGCTCTGCGCAGGAGGGACGGCTCCCTTCTCCTCGCCCGGCGATGCCAGCCGCCGAAAGCGGAGCAGGCGTGTGGGAGGGGGCCTCGAACGCCGCCCCGGGGCTCCGCAGCTCCCAGCGCGCTTCGAGCCGGCGCCGCCCCCCACTTCACCCTCCCGGGCCCCCCAGGGAGGAGAACTTTCTGCCGGCCCCGTTCCTCTCTCTCTCTCTCTCTCCTCCGCAGACGACGCCCCTCTTTCCCCGCGCTGGGAAGTGGAGGTGGCGGAGATGCTCCCTAAAGTGACTGCAGCCTGCACAGCCCGGGGCGATGGCAGCGCCCGGCCGATCCGTCCGGAGCCCACCTGCCCGGGTCACCCGCCAGCAGCCAGTCCCGCCCGGGAGCCGCGCCCGCCCCGCCCCCGGGCCGCCCCCGCAGCGCCCAGCCAATCACCGGTGAGACCCTTGCGCCGACCACGCCCCCGAGGCCACGCCCCTCCCGCCCCTGCCGGGCGCAGGCTGCCGCTCCGCGTGCCACGGCGCGTGGGGCCGGGGCGAAGGGGGAACGGCCCGAGGCCTGGGGCGCGCGTGCACCGTGACCGGAAGGCGGCCCGCCCGCGCCTACGCCAGCACTCACCCGCACGCCCACCGGAGCGGGAGAGGGCCCGCCAGGGGTCCCCAGCCGCCAGTGCCCCGCCCACTTGGCTCCCAGATGCCAGTCCCCGAACCCGAGCTTCCTTCCCCGGACGCGGTGCCCGCGGGACCCCGTGGACCCGCACATGGGCAGCACACGTGCAGCCGCGAGGGGCGCGGAAGTCACCTAGGCCTCGCAGCCCGTGGATCTGCCGTGGCCTCCAGGGGTGTCCCTGGGCCCGGTCTGCAGACGATGCAGCCCAAGGCTGCAACGCTGAGCTGCAGCCACATCTCTTTCTTCTCAGGCCAGTGTCCAGGCCGGGCCAGGCATCCGTTCCTACTGTGCCCCGTCCACATGCCACTCACCTACTTGGAGTTTTATTTAATTCCAAGACGCCTGGCCGGGCGCAGGCGGCTTAAGCTGGTCATCCTAGCTACTCAGGAGGCTGAGATCCAAGGATGGTGATTTATCTCCAGATCAGCAAAAAGCTGGAAGTGTGGTTCAAATGGGAGAGAGCCAATCACGAGTGAAAAAAACTAAGGGGCAGCAGTCAGGCCCTGAATGTTAAGACCCAGTACTGCGCGCGCACACACACACGCACTATCCAAGATTCACTCTCCCTAGCACATTTTTCAGTCTCCTTGAATTTTGCTTCAAGCATCAGATATGCCTGTGAATAAGCACAAGGAAAACAAAGCAAGAGTGTCACACGTGCACTGAAAACTGGCTGGCCTATATAGCCCCCCCCCCATGCCTGGTAAATTGGACATGGTTTGGCAAGATGTTAAAGGCTCATTAGCACCCAATTGAGACTCTTCCCTGTAATCAGGAAGCTTAGCTGTGTAGAACAGTGAGGGAGTACAATGCTATTTGCCTCTCTTCCACAACCTTCTCATCCTCACCCCACCCCTACCTCGTGAGAAGAACTGGGGGCCTTGGAGACCCAAGCTGAGGGGCCGTCTCCACTGGATCAGAGATTGGGACTCTTGCCTCTGTAACCCATCAAGAATTTAGCCCTGGGTCCGTCATGCGACATCTCAGATGTTGGTGATTATCCATAAAATGGGTCTATTAACGCTTGGGATGTTGGGATGTCGCATTGAAATAAGGACACCAACATGAAAGAAACTCAGCAAGGCAAAGTTTACTTCTGCAGACACCCTGGGCCAAAAAATCTGGTAAGCAAGCATGTACAGCAGGCAAACTGTTCCCTAATCCAGTAGTCCCTGTTCACATAGGCTAAGCTCAGGTTCACAATCTGCAAAATGACGTGGCTTAATCAACTGCATGCAACTAAAATTCAAGGGGCTTCTAACAGGATGCTCTAAAGTACTCAGGAAAAGGATGTATGTAACTAAAATTTAATTAACAAGGGCCAAGTCACCTGGCCAAAGCAGGAACCCTTCAGAAAAACAATTCTCTCAAGACTAACAGAAAGGAAAACAAAGTACTTTGATAGAAAAGGTGCTTTTCTCACATAGGTTTGGAGCTTTGTGCCAGTGGCTCATACTTGTAATCCTAACCACTCAAGAAGCTGAGATCTGAGGATCCTGGTTCAAAGCTAGCCCAGGCAGGAAAATCCATGAGACTCCTAATCTCCAATTAACCATCAAAAAAGTCAGATATGGAGCTGTAGCACAAGTAGTAGGGTGCTAGTCCTATTGTTGCAACAAAAAAAGCAACATATCCGGGCACAGGTGGCTCACACTTGTAATCCTAGCTACTCAGGAGGCTGAGATCTGAGGATCGTGGTTCAAAGCCAGCTTGGGCAGGAGAGTCCATGAAACTCTTATCTCCAATAAACCACCAGAAAACTGGAAGCAGCGCTGTGGCTCACGTGGTAGAGCAGTAGCCTTGAGCTGAAGAGCACAGGGACAGACTCCCCCCCCCCCAAAAAAAAGCAACAACATGAGACACTGAGTTCAAGCCCCAGTCCTTATGCACACAGACACACAGACACAGGAACACGGTGGTTGGGACTGCTAGGTCCACAGAGCTATAAAATCACTAAAGTAGCCTTGGATTTACAAAGTGGCTTGCGCTGTTCATCCTTGGGTTACCTTGAGATTCTCCGGGGAAGATGCCGCAGGCACAAGTGGAGGACTAGAGTGACAGCGCACCCCAGGCCTCAGCTACTGTGTAATACCGCAGACCAGGCCTCCCAGGGGCCACGGGACATGCCCAAGGTCGCCCGCTGGCAAGTGGCAAGGACACCAGCCTGTGTGCTTCCAGAAGCCAGATTGACTTCTAGGAACTGGCCTCAGCCCAGAGGGTTCCAGCTCGGCTTGACTCAGAGGCTGTGAGCCTTGAACTGACTGTGGATTTGGCAAGGTTTACCTGGAAGGCTGGGGCCAGGAGGACTCAGCCTATTGCCTCCCCCCTCCACCTCCCCCCCCCCCCCCCCCCCCCCCCCGGCCCAATCGTAGTCACAGGAATGTGGCACATGGCTAGCTCGGAGCTGCTGCTTCCTCCTGCTTCAGAAGTGTCCTCCACTTGGGTAGGTCTTACCCTGATGACTCCATCCCTACCAGGAGGTCGCTGCGTGTGGCCTTGAAAGGAGCCCTGCCCAGCCCTGCCTTTGCCACCGCTGAGAGGAATGATTCCAATTCAACAGGCAGGTGCCACAGCTGGTCCACGCCCGAGGACACTTCACAGGTAACAGTGCACCGCCCGTGTTGCACCCATTTTCCCACCGTCCCCATTGAAGCACTGTGGCAGCTCGCTGGCACCCCTGGGGACCTCTCTAGGTCATCCACCAACACCACTTCAACCTCTTCTAAAAGGGCCACCCCGTGTAAGAATTTTTTTGTGTTCGGTCGTAGGGCTTGAACTCTGGGCCCGGGTGCTGTCCCTCAGCTCTTCACCACAAGGCGAGCGCTCTACCACTTGAGCTACAGTGCCACTTCCGGTTTTCGGAGTGGTTTATTGGAGATAAGAGTCTCTTGGACTTTCCTGCCTGGGCTGGCTCTGAACTGTGATCCTCAGATCTCAGTCTCCTAAATAGCTAGGATTACAGGTGTGAGCCACCAGTGCCTGGCTACTCTGTGTAAGAATTTTTAAGGGCTTCTTATTGCTTAAGATATAAAGTCTAATGCCAAGCACCAGTGGTTCACGCCTATAATCCTAGCTTCTCAGGAGGTTGAGATCTAAGGATCCTGGTTTGAAGCCAGCCCAGGGAGAAAAGTTCAGGAGACTCTAATTAACCAGTTTTGTTTTGTTTTGTTTTTTTAAAAAGGGAAATGTGGCTTAAGTGGTAGAGTACTAGCCTTGAGTGGATAAGCTAAGGGACTGTGTCCTGGCCCTGAGGAGGGAGGGAAAAGGAGAGGAGAGAAGAGAGAAATAAAGTCTAAACTTCTTAGCTGGCACAGAAAGCCTCCCACCAGGATTGTCCCCATGCCCTATCACCAGCCTGAATTTTGGCCAAATCAAACTACTTTCAACTTCACCCCTTCCAAGGAAGTTGGACTTCCCTTCCGCTAGGTTTCATGTATACTGCTCCATCTCTCCTCTCTGAGATACCCTTTTTCTCTATTTCTACCCATTAAACTCCTATATATCCTTTAAAGTACAGTGCTCACACATCGCCTCACAAAGCTTTCTCCCAGCTAATCTGATGGCATAAGCCCCATTATCACCTACACTACAGTGTGGCTCTTAAAGTCCCATTTCTTTATCTGTAAAGTAGGTATTAAAACAGTATAACTCAGCTGGGCACCAGGGGCTCACACTGTAATCCTAGCGACTCAGGAGACTGAGATCTGAGGATCACTCTTCAAAGCCAACCCAGGTAGGAAAGTCCATGAAATTCATCCCAATTAATCCCCAGAAAACTGAAAGTAAGCTGTGGCTCAAAGTAGTAGAGCACTAGTCTTGAGCAAAAGAGCTCAGGGACAGTGCCCAGGCCCTGAGTTCAAGCTCCATGACCAACCAGAAACAAACAACCAGTCTAACTTGAGTCCTGGCTTCTAGTTGAGTTCTGCTGTGTGTTGTCCCATGCAAACCTCACCTTCTCTGAGCTTCAGTCTCCCTTCCCATGGGAGAAGGGGAGTGGACTCCATGTTGCAGGACTCGGGAGCCTCTGGAGGACACACATAGGGAGGACCCTGAAGGCCCCACCGGGCCCTGGGAATGAGTGAGCAGGTAGCCACAGTTCCAGACCCTCAGCTCAAGATGTCTTGGCTCTAGTTCACCCAGGGCTGTCCTGACAGAGGAACATGGGGATACATGGGTAGTGTGTAGTGAGCCAGGTTGCCGGTGGCTTACGCCTGTAATTCTAGCTACTCAGGAGGTTGAGATCTGAGGATCACAGTTCAAAGCCAACCCCGGCAGATAAGGCCAAGTTACCACCAGAAAAGCCAGAAGTGGGGGTATGGCTCAAGTGGTAAAGAACCAGCCTCAAGTAGGAGAACCTAAAGTGAGAGCACAAGGCCCTGAGTTCAAATCCCAGAACCAGCACAAGAGAAACATAGTACAACCCTCAGGGGTAGTTGGAAGGAGTCACATGAACTGTAAACGATGCCTGCATCAGCATCAGCATCGCCTGTCTTCCATCTGGCCTCAGGTTTTGGACACGTGCCTCATTCCTCCCCCACCCCACCCTCCATCGGCATGTGAGCTCTTTGAAGTAGAGGCTGAGCCTGATTCATCTTCATCCTTCCAAGGGCAGCCTCTTACACACTGTAAGTTTTTAATAAATAGTTATTGACTTGCCTTCAGCTGAACAGCCTCAGCACAGAAGAAACCACCAGCTCTCCTTAGAAACAGCAGGGAGGAGGGAGGGACGTGGTGAGTTTGAATCTCACCTGGTCCCGCCAATATCTCCACTTACAGAAGGGGAAAATCGAGGCCTCGAGGAGACTGGTAAAACCAGGCAGCAAATAAGAGGCTGAGCTGAGAGGCAAGATAAATGTCTCCTACGGGAAATAAAGCATTTGCTCAATGCACGGTCACCTCCTGATTGCTTTTCTGGAACACTGGCTTCAAACCCTGGCAGAGTATTACAAGCACCTCAGGGAGCTTTAAAATGAAACCAAGCCCGGGCTCCTGCTCCACAATGCTGATTTAATTGCTCTGGGGTTGGATCTGGGAGCCACATGTTTAAAACTTCCCCAAGTGATGCCGGAGCAGAGGCTCTCAACGTGCGGCCCCTTGCTGAGCAGCTGCTCTGAGGCTCATTACAGGGGCGGAATGGTGGCCCACCCACCCTCTCTCTGCGTCTAAGGCTCCCGTCTCATCCCTCCTGGTTTACAGACAAAGAAACTGCTTTGTGGTTTGAGCAAGTTCAACAGATGTGAACAAGAGGCCAGAGCCAGAACCCAGGGCTGACTCCTTCTTTGCTGTCCATACAGAAAGTGCTTCCTGGTCATTGCCTAGCTGAAGCCCTGGACTTGGCAGCACGGGCATCAATGCAGAGAACACCTGTCTGGGTATAATAGCCACACTTGGCATTACAGGCTTCTCCAAACGTCCCTGGAACAGAGGGACAAGGACAGAGGGGTACCCAGCCTTAGGGATCAGTGGAAATAAGATCAAGCCCGTCAGAGCTTCCTCAGATCAATTCTCCCCCTACTGACTGCACTGGGATCCTCCTGCCTCCCCCCCCCCCCCGCCCCCAAACCAATCCCTGTTGTCTCCTGAGTTACATGGTCCCAGCAAGCCCAGGAAATTAGGCCACAAGACTGCTCTGTGTGCCCCCTGAACAGGCTGCTTCTCCTTTCTGATCTTTTCCGCCACTTTGCTCCTTCTCTTTTTTGTTTTGTTTTGTTTTTGTTTTTTGTCAGTCATGGGGCTTGAACTCTGGGCCTGGGCGCTGTCCCTCAGCTCTTCAGCTCAAGGCTAGCACTCTACCGCTTGAGCCACAGCTCCACTTGCAGTTTTCTGGTGGTTTATTGGCAATAAGAGCCTCATGGACTTTCCTGCCCGGGCTGGCTTTGAACTGCGATCCTCAGATTTCAGCCTCCTGAGTAGCTAGGATTACAGGCGTGAGCCACCGGCGCCTGGCTGTGAACTCTACACCTGGCCTTTGCACACGTGGAGCCTCTGCCCAGAGGCCTCTCCTCTTCTTGAAGACTACAGTGTTCCTTTCCCCCTCAAATCCTGGGCTGTTCTCTCTCAGGGGTCCGTGGGGCCATGCTGTGCTTTGGAATCACCCTCCCTGTGTGAACTTGCGCTGTGCACGCCTGAAACGTAAGGTCCAAACGGATGGGACCGGCTCTCTGTGGTCAGTCTCCTCTGTCCAACAGGCTTGTTGGGTCAGACCCTCTCTAACTGCCCTTACCCACAACTCACTCACCCACCCACCCCATCCCCATCAGTCACTGTTCCTAAGCTGGTGAATCCTACTGCCACCGACGCCGATGCTTGCAGCCCGTGTGGCTCTTCTGCACATTAGGGAAAGGTGCCTTTCCCAGGCAGAGGTAGCCATCTTCAGGGCTCCCAGCTTTGGGAGGAAAAGCACAGGCTTTTTTGGCTGAGTGCCCTTGAGCCGTAAACAACCTGCACACCCATACAGGGCAGCCTTTCACCATCTTGTCTAGTCCTTGAAATGCACACAAGACAGGCATGCAAGAAACGAGGTTGACAGGTAGGTTTATTCAGTTACACTAGGTTGCGCCAAGATCATCAGGCTACCAAAGAGGGCTTAGAGTCCCCACTCCTCACAGGCTCTGGGTTGGTTTCTATAGCTCTAGGAGCCCATGTTCATCAGATCATGACTCTGTGTGAAATGGGGGCATTACTGGCCTACTTTGTAAAGGAAAATGAGGCTGAGAGATACCCAACTGCAGTCAACACACAGGCAGAGAAGCCACGGAATTCGCGCTGGAGCGGGCTGCTGGCTACGCGCTGGGGGCACAGCTGTGTGATGAGACCACGCAGGGCCGCCATAGGCTCCACAAAGCAGGTGGACAGGACTGGTTCCCATTTCATAGGTGGCAGAGGAAGCTCAGAGCACTGTGCAGCAGTTCCCAGAGTCACCAGTAGAAGTGAGGACCAGTAAGAGACAGCCTGAGCTGAAGCATTCTCATCTCCAAATAACTAGTCCTCTGATCTCTTGTGATACTGTTCATCTTTCAGGATTATCCTGAACATGCTGCTTGAGGTTTCATCATCCATCATCCATCCACATACCCATCTGTCCATCAGCCATCTGTCTACACATCATCCATCCATCCACACACCCATCATCTATCCATCATCCATCCATCTATTCACCCATCCATCTATATACACATTCATCTATCCATTTATCCATCCACCATCCATCCATCCACACACCCATCTCTCCCTCATCCACCCATCTATCCACACACCCATCTCTCCCTCATCCACCCATCTATCCACACACCCATCTCTCCCTCATCCACCCATCTATCCACACACCCATCTCTCCCTCATCCACCCATCTATACACACACCCATCTATTCATCACTCATCCATCCACACCCTCATCTATCCATCTCTCCATACACCCATCCACCTATATACACATTTGTCTATCCATTTATCCATCCATCATTCATCCATCTGTCCATCCATCATCTATCTACCATCACCTATCTACCTATCCACCCACAAGCCCATCTATCCATCATTCATCCACATATCCATCCATCCATCTACCCACCCATTGTCCATCAATTATCCATCCATCCACACATTCCTCCATCCATTTGTACATATATCATCTACCCACCCATCATCCATTCATTATCTAGCTATCCATTTATACACACATCTATCTATTCATCTACACATCATCCATCCATCTGCCATCCATCCACCCATCCATCCATTATCCGACCATCACCATCACCATCTCCAGCATTGTTCCCATCTTCCCCTTGATTGTCATTGCCATCATGATTTTTGTTTTTGGGGTCCAGTCGTGGGGCCTGAACTCTGGGCCTGGGCGCTGTCCCTCAGCTCTTCAGCTCAAGGCTAGCACTCTACCACTTGAGCCACAGCGCCACTTCCAGCTTTTTTCTTTTTGCTTATGTGGTGCTGAGGAATCGAACCCAGGGCCTCAGGCATGCAAGGCAAGCGCTCTACCACTGAGCCACCTTCCCAGCCCGCCATCATGATTATCAGCATCACCATCTCCATTATCATCTCCTCTGTGTCTCCAGTGTCATGTTGGTATCATCACTGTCCTCACAGTCATCACCACCACCATCATCATCTTCACCATCTCCTAGATCAGCATCTCATGATCTCCTTCATCTCCTCTATGGGCATCTCCATCAACTTCGCCATTATCACTGTCATTCCCATCACCTTTTCCATCACTGTCATTAGCAGCAGCAGCTCCTTCACCTCCATCATCATTGTAACTACCATCTTCTCCCTTACCTCCTCCCTCACCATCCATCATCATCATCATCATCATCATCATCAAAATCATCATCTCTCCAGCCCATGGAACCCCTGCTTCCTCTCCATGCATTTATCAGGCAAAACCAAACCAGGTCAAGGTGAAGCACTACCCATTGGGTTCCACCAAGCTAAGGGAGCAAAGAGTGTGGGGCGCAGTGGGAGCAACAGGATTAGAAGAGAAAGATGGGACCATTACATATATAAAAACACAAGCAAAATGCCTCCATACTGGTTGGAAGGCAGAGGCGGGATGTCGTGTGTGATGAGACCCAGAGGAAAGCAGCAGCCAGATGTGCCCAGCAACTCATCTCTGGGCGCACAGTAGGCACTCAATAAATAAGTAGTCTTCCCTGATCCAGAGTGAGTTTAAGCCCTGGTGCAGCTGGTCATAGCGGCCTGTGGTGAGCCCATCTCCTCTCTCACCGCCCCAGCATTTCTGTGAATGAAATCACAGAGAGATGGTCACCGGGACCAGAGGCAAGCGCTGGGCTGGGCCAGGAGCGGGTCGAAGCCTGCCAGCAGCCTCAGATGCTCCAGAAATAGAATCCAATGTTCTAGGATGCTAATGACTGTGGCCTTGGTGTGTTTTCTTTAGTGGTCTCCAGCTACTAGAGTGGTTTGACAAAGAGGAAGACAGACTAATGGAAAGCAAGGCAGAGCCAGCTGAGCTGGCACAACCCCATTCAGCTGCATGGGGAACCTGGCTTTCCACACTGGTGTGCTTCCGTGAAACTGCGTCCTGGTTGAATTTGTGTAAATCACATCTTATTTTCCTTCTAGTTTACACAATTCCATCAACTTCCTGCAGAAGTTTATCTACAAATTTGGCCACCCATGATTCCTCCCAATAGAAAATAGAGTTTATTGGAACAATAATAATCCCAGACACTCAGAGGACAGAGATTTGGAGGATTAAGGTTCAAGGCCAGCCAGTGGGAAAGGGAGTTCTTAGTGAGACCCTATCTCAACAAACAACTGTGGTGGTAGTGTGCATCTGTGATCCCAGCTATGAGGGAAGCATAAATAGGAGGATTGTAAGCTAGCCAGGCAAAACCACAAGACCCTATGGAGAAAATAACTAAAACGTTAAAGGCCTAGGAGCATGGCTCAAATGGTAAGGCACCTGCCTAGCAAGTGCGAGGTTCTGAGTTCAAACCCAGTACCTCCAAAATAATAATACTAATGGAGTTTATGACGTCTGCGTTGGAGTCTTAGAGTCATGTGACTTGGTTGACCAATGGAATGTGTCAAAAGCAATATGAAGCCTCATGAGACTGAAAAGCTCAGAATCCAGCTACCTAGAAATAAGCAAGTCTAGTCCTGGAGGGAAAGACAATCTTTCTAGAATCTTCCAGCCAGCATCTGAGTAGAGTTGCATATGTATTCAGCCATGGTCATAAGAAACAGAAGTCTTTCCTGGTCCCTGCCAGAAGCATGGAAAGTCATAAAACAAACTGAGCTTACACCAGCAAAATTTTGGGGATGGTTCGTGCTATAATTTGGGTCTTAAATGTCCCCAGAAGACCTGTCTGCGAGAGACTTGGTCCCAAAGTGGGAGGTGGTGAGGTCTTTAGGTCACTGGAGGTCCTCCAAAGGGGATTGTGGACCCCGGCCAGAACTCTCATGTTTAATTTGTGACAAAAGTGCCGTGACCGGCTAGACACTTTAGCAATGATGTCCTGCCCTTGCCTTGGCTCAAAGCCATGAGTTCACCCAGTCTTAAATAGAAACTTCCAAAACCATGAGTCCATGAAACCTTTTTGCTCCATAAGTCAATGGTCTCGGGCATCTCATCTTAGTAACACAGAACTGACCAACACAACCTGTTACATCACAAAAGACACAGACATGCACCCATTGATTTGATGCTGTCCTGTAGCCTTCAGTCTGGACTTCATTGCTCACAAATACATCAGGTTCCACAGATGCCAAGAAGGAAACGCACCAGCCACAAACATGAGCCAGGTGTGGTGGCTCATATCTATAGTTCCAGCTACTCTAGAGGCAGAGATGAGGAGGATTGCCATTTGAAGCCAACCTAGGCCAAAAAGTTAGTAAGCTTCCCTCATCTCAAAAACAATCTGTGGCGGGCACTGGTGGCTCACACCTGTAATCCTAGCTACTTAGGAGGATGAGGATTGCGGTTCAAAGCCAGCCCAGGCAGGAAAATCCATGAGACTCTTATCTCCAATAAACCACTAGAAAACCAGAAGTGGCACTGTGGCTCAAGTGGTAGAGCACTCGCCTTGAGCTGAAGAGCACAGGGACAGGGCCCAAGCCCAGAGTTCAAGCCCCACGACTGACAAAAAAAAAAAAAATCTGTGGTCAAGCACCAGTGGCTCATGCCTGTAATTCTGTCTAGTCAGGAGGCTGAAATCTGAGGATCACGGTTCAAAGCCAGCCCAGGAGTGAAAGTCTATGAGGCTCTTATCTCCAATTAACCACCAGAAAACCGGGAGTGGTGCTGTGGTAGAGCATTAGCCTTGAGCTGAAGAGCTCAGGGACAGCACCCAGGCCCAGAATTCAAGTCCCACAACTGACAAAAAATAAAACAGATAGCCTATCCATGGCTTTGCAACTCCTTTGTGCAGGTTTGCCCTGGGAAGATTCGAGAAGGAAAGAGAGGACCAAACACCACGGCAGGCTTGGCATGGTGGTCAAGGCCTGTGATGAACCATTCTAAAGCTGGACACTGGACACAGTACGACAGCCAGCTCAGAACCTGCAACAGCAGTGTCCCTGCAGAGGCTGGGGGAAGGGGAGGGGAAAGGAGGGCAGGGGAGGGGAGGGTTGGGCGAGCTATCCGTAGGGTTGCATAGGGATGGCATCTGGGTAATCACACTTTCAGCTCTCCTAGGCCAAATCTGTGTATCCAACTATCTGACCTTGGGCCTCTCCTGGCCTTGATTTCCCCATCTGTGAAGAAGGACTGCCAGGGAACTCAAGAGGGCAGGAACAGTATGAGTCGGGGCTGGGCACAGCAGCCCCCACCCCTGCCTCCTACCCCCCTCAGCAACTGGGCCTGTTTGGTCACAGAAGAGAACTCACCCTCTTCCCTGCTGGCATGGCTAAGCCTGGAGGGGGCATCTGCCCATCATCTTCAAAGTGGTGCCCAACCTGGTCCCCCCTTCGTCTCCTACCCCTTCTCCTCCTTAGCCCAGGAGTCACTCCTGGCCCCGCCTCCCCAAGAGGCCTTCTATGTCTCCCTCTGTATCCTAAACACAAAGCAAGCGTGTGAGCGTCTGGCTCTCAGACAGTCTGGGAAGCAGGGCAACTCTTACATAAAGATCAGACAAAGCCCACACATGCCAGGGCACCATCTGGGTGCTGTGGTGCCAGCTTCCCCGTCCCCTCCACTGGGGAACTGCTGTGAGTTCATAATTAAGGATCCTAATTTGAAGCAGGAGGCAGCGCTGTTGTGGAAAGCCTGAGGCAGATGACTGGCCTCAATGCCCCAGCGATGGATGGCCCCTGCTCCTGTCCACGTCCCGAGTCCATGGGCCTGCCAACAGGGGTTCTGACAGTGGAAGAGGAGCCTGTGGGCAGAGAAAGCTGGAGAAGAGAGGGGCAGTAGAGCATCAGGCTAGTCTCCCAGGGGCTGAAGACAGATGGTCTGGGGGTGGATCTGTACACCACCATTTCCTGTCATTGTACATAAGGGAGGGGCTCATCAAACCTTAGCTTCCTCATCTGAAAAATGGGAGCAATACTTTGTAGACTTGTTGTCTCAATGTATTGAGACCCTGTTTGCAAACTGCATACCCTAGGGCCTTTACTTCTGTAATCCTAGCTCCTGAGAAGGCTGAGAACTGAGGCTCATGATTCAAAGCCAGCCTGGGCAGGAAAGTCCATGAGACCCTTATCTCCAATTAACCACCAAAAAAGCAGAAAGTGGCGCTATGGCTCAAGAAGCAGGGAGCCCGTCAAGGAACAGTGCCCATACCCTGAGTTCAAGTCCCAGTATTGACACAAATAATAAAATAACATTTATTATCCTTAGGGAAAGTGATGTGGTAAGAACAGAAACTTCATTTAGCACAACGTCCACATAGCTGTCCTTCACCTCAACCAGCTGCTGAGTCCCTAGCTTCAACCAAATAAAAGCAATTCATAAGCAAAACTCTCACTAAATTAGCAATGTTCAAAATTGCCAGGGCGGGCTGAGCTGTGCGTAACACATCTGTATCTCAGCAGACGAGGAGGCTCAGTCTTCAGGCCACACTAGAAGCACAGCTTCTCCTTGCTCCAGCTTCTCCCTAATCCTGGGTGACCCTAAGCCTGCCCTTCCCATCTCACAGAACGGTGGTGGCAACACAGAGTATGGATGGGAGAGGCAGAAGAGAAGTGTGTCTTGAGATGCAAATGCCAGCTGTGCTTTTCAGGAATGCACTCTGTCTACCCAGTCATTCTTAGCCTGGTCCTGGTGCAGATGAGCACTACATGGCCCTCTGGGGTACAAGTCCTGCCTGGGGTCACCTGGAGAACAGGGACCATGTGGCAAGCCTAGGGCAACTCTGGGATTAGGATTTGGGGCTAGGATGACCTTTCTGGCACTCCTGGAGCAGGAAGGACACACATGTACCAGGGGTTCAGGCAAGGGCTGGTCTCCACCTTTGTCTAAGCAGCTAAGGTGGGGGGTGGGCGATCCCCACCCTGTAGGCCCCAAATACATTCCAGATTGTGGCCACAGCCAGTGCCTGCCTCTGGGTGCAGGTGTCTGAGACCGCTGAATAAATCATGCTAGAACCCAGCCAAGCTTCTCCGCATCACGCACCCCGGCCCCCCAGACCAGATCGCTGGGTCTCCCAGATGCTATCTGCCCGCAGGAAGCCGGTTCTCAACAGATGGCAAGCAGGAGCCAGTCCTCCACCTGGTCAGGCTTACATTTCCCAAGCTGAAGCCTCCTCCACGGGCTCCCCACAAATCCCAGGCTGGCATGGCCCCACTAGAGCATCACATACCCTCCACCCAAACCACTGGCCCTGCTGGTGTCTCCGAAACCCACGCTCAGGAAGCCAGGGACATGCCTCCTCTCCGGTCTCCATCTCCATCCCATCCCCTAGGCCTCCTAGCCTCCTGAGAAGAGCATGAACCATCAGTGCTGGGTGAAAGAAAGAAGGAAGCAATGGATGGGTACGTTCTTGGCGAAGATGGAAGTCAGAAAATTCTAGACCTTTCTATTTCCTTATGTCTCTTCCTAGGACACTCACAAGCCAGCCCATCTTCCTAGGACTATCTCTTACTCTACCCTCTGGGCCAGGATTCAAAGCTAGACTGCTGTGTGTACAGTTTTCCTCATTCCCAGGGAAGGCAAGTAGCTGAATGTTCAGTCTAGATGGGTAAACCACTTCTGACGGCCTCTTCTCCCGCTTCCTTGTGCTGGCAGAGAACCCAGTCCGAGTGGCCTTGTGCTGCAGGTGGCTCCTTGGATAAGACCACTTCAGGCCTGGAACTGGTGGCTCACACCTGTAATCCTAGCTATCCAAGAGGCTGAGATCTGAGGATCACAGTTCAAACCCAGCCCAGGCAGACAAATCCCAGAGACACTTCTCTCTAATTAACTGGAAGAAGAAGTGTAGCTCAAGTAGTAGAGTACCAGCTTTGAGTGAAAAAGCTAAATGAGAGTGCAAGGCCCTGAGTTTAAGCCCTACTTTTAGTGCACGTATGCATGTGCAAGTGTGTGTGTGTGCGCATTCACACACACACACACACACACACACACACTGACAAACTTCAGAATGCAACATGGCGCTGTGTGCAGGTCCCCAATTCAATGTTGTAACTCATTCTGGACATGACAGCTTTGAATATTCTCCAGCCAAAAGTAACAGAATCTGGAAGGACCAGATAAGGACAGAACTGTAGGATTCATTACTCATCTTGGTTGAGTGCTCCTAGGCATGGGGCCCAACTCATTTGAGAAACACACCTCAGGCAGCAGAAGAAAAAAAAAAACATGGTGCCTGTGACACTAGGGGTTTCTATGAGCTTAAACTGCTTTCAACCAGCTGGCACCTGGGCTTCTGGAGATCATCCACCTGGCTCGAGATCATCCAAAGCAACCAGAATGTGCAAGCTCACCTGTCTCACACATGCAAGGGAGGTTGTTTCTATTTTTGTTCTGTTTTGCTTTTGTGTTGCTGATATTGGGGCTTGAACTCAGAGCCAAGGGGCTCTCACTTAACTTTGGGCTCAGGCCTAGCTAGCACTCTACCACTTGAGCCACAGCCTCACTTCCAGCTTTTTGGTGGTTAATTGGAGATGAGAGTCTCAGGGACTTTTCTGCCTGAGCAGATCCTCAGACCTCAGCCTCCTGAGTGGCTGGGGTTATAGGTGTGAGCCACCGGCGCCTGGCCAGGTGCACGGAGTCTTTACTCTCTGGAGGGCTGTGCATTTGTCACCTGAGCTGATCGTGTCAGCGGGGCTGCCGGAGAGCACCAAGGTGCCCAGTCCCTTCATGAATATTAGCGCCCCCCCCCTCTGGCCCAGGGCTTTTTTTGCTCTAGTCAGTTCCTCTGGTCTGGGATGGGCACAGATGCCAGTCAGGTGAGAGCTGTGGAAAGCACTGTGGACACTGAAGGTAAACCAGGGTCCTTCCTCAGCTCCATGTCACTGAGCCTGCCCGGCCTTCTAGGGGCCGTGGCCACACAGCAGGGAAATAGGGGACAGTGGGTTTTCCTGAATGGATTACATGAGTATCACACAGTGGCTGGGGTGCTGGCTCCACTGTGAAAATGAAGCTGGTGTTCTGGTGCTGCCAGATAGGTGATTTGGGGCACATCATGGAAACTGGTTGGGCCTCAGTTTCCTCAACTGAACAAGGAGAGGTAAAAGCACCTCTCAAGAAGGCAATGAGTCCAAGGAGCTCAGGGCCACAGGGAAGTTCTGCCCCTGGCTTATTGAGGGCCTACTGCTTGCTGTGGCCCAGGAGCATCGTCTACACAGACAGGTACATGGGTGAGGTGCTCACCCTGAGTCCACAGCTGAGCAAACAGAGACACAGAGACCGGAAGTAACCACCCAGGACCAAACTGCTGGTTAGAGGTGGAGCAGAGATTCAAATCCAAGCCATTGGTTCCTCACCCCCAGCCTTACTGTCTTACAGTGAAATAAGGATACTGGGTCTAACCAGCACCATCTTGGCCACGTGGTTGATGATAGGGAATTGGGTTTAACTGGCGCTGTCTTGTCTTCTTGGTGGAGGAAAGTGAAGTCTCACCCCCCCCCCACGTGATGGGTATGCCTGAATTCCTAGAGGCAGGGGTGGGGACTTGGACAATGGGTTACTGGACCTGCCAGTCTTAGGTCATGAACTCTCAAGCTCCCTATGACCCCGCTCCCAACCCTGACCCTATTTCGGCCGGGACTAGCTCAGATGTCATGATGCCGTGCCTCTGGTCACCATGGTGTCCCACTTCAGCTCTCCATTGGGGTTGGTGTGGTTAGTTGGTATTGTTTTTCTGCTCTTTCTTTCCTCTCCTACTCTCTTGGCTCAGTTTTCTAACAATGTTAAGGTCTTTAAGACAGGAGTTCACCTGCGGTCACCCATTCTCCACTAAAGACTCCCAGTTTAACCTCTCAGAATGTGGCTTCTGTGTCTCAAGACTAAATTCCCATACAACAACAGGAAGGCCCCTGTAAACGGAACCATGGCTAGCTGGTTCTCAGAGGCACTGCAGATGCTTGATCTAGACTCTTCACCCTGCCCCTACCCCTCCCTCCAGAACTGAAATCTGTTTGATCACAGTGGCAGGGCGACTAACGTCCCCAGGAACTGTCTCTAATCCTCCCCCCCCCCCCCCCCCGCGACTCCCCCACCTTGCTTTCCACCGCCATCCTGCTGCTAGAGAGACATCAGCTGATGTCCCCTGGGCCTCTTCTCCAGATTAATGGTCCCAGCGGGAACTGCCTTGATGAGCCATTCAGGATGAGCCATTCATGGATCATTAATGGCCCCATACTTGCCAGGCACTGAGCTGGGCACAGAATGAATCCAGAGCCCCATTTCTTGCCTCTTCCCATCAAGGGGGCAGCCAGGGGTCCCCGCTTCCTTCATATCTGTACTCTGGGCCTCTCCCCAGCTTCTGGGGCCAAGGGATCAGCCCCAGAGTGGCCACACCCCGGGGAATGGGCTACTCTCCAATTATTGGGCCCTTTGTGAGCTGTGAGGCCCAGAGAAGGGACATGATTTGCTTAAGACCACACAGCAATTCCACGAGAAGCTGGTCTAGAGGTCCATCTGCAGGTTTTGTTGAGTCTCTTATCTGGCTTTGGTGTCCTAGACCTCTGGGTGACCCTTTCTTTGGATTTGAGACAGAAGAAAGGAGCGTTCCCAGCAGAGAGGAGGGGCACAGCTCGTCTTTCCCCTTTTTCCTGGGATTCCTACCCACCTGCTGGGGGGGTTGAGGAAGGGAGGAGGGGAGGAGGGGAGGGAGAGGAGACCACAAACCTTCCTGCAGCTTCTGTCCTCACCTGACACAGTGGACAGAATGGGCATCTGACATCTTCCCCCCATCCCCGCACCTCCCCACATCCCAGGTCAGAACAACACAAAAGCTAAAACCATCCCCGAGAAGTTAAAATTAGCCCTCCACCTTCTCCTGCTCCAGAAAGTGCTCACAAGGTACCTGGAAGGAAGTGTTCCCTCTGGGTGCCAGGAGGATGCTGGGGTGTCACCAGTGGGACTGGCAGTGGGGGGAGGGGCTGTTTTCCTCCTTGCCTCGTCTTTCCCCCACAGAGAACGTGAAGCACTTCGCTCTATTTTAATACTAAAAGCCAAAGGAGAGCCTTTTGGGCCACGAGCCTGGGCCCGCTAATGAGTATGGAGTGGGGCTGGCACAGCAGGAGGCTCTGAGCAGAGTCCTTGCCAGTTGGCCACGTCCTGCGGGTCACATTGCCTGACGAGAAAGGCCAGCTGCACACTGCAGCCAGGCCGCAGGAGCTGCCAGGCGGGTCCAGAGCTGGGCACGGCCCGCACCCCGCCATCAGGCCCCGTCCCAGGCCCCTCCCTCCCCCTGGCTGGTGGCTTCTCTCCCTCACCGGCCAAGGAGGCTTATTCGGCCCACCTAAATGCTCTAGAGATACCAGGCAGAGTCAGAGACCAGAGCGGAGGAGAAACTGAGGCTGGGGACAGCTGCAGCGGTGAGACAGGTATGGTGGGCGAACCATGCCCACTCTGGCCCTCCACCTGCATTTGGGACCCGCTCTGTGCCTTCCCAGTGTGTGTGTGACTGTCCATCACTGGCTCACTGGCTCACTACACTGGGTGCCCAGATGCCCCTCCCACTTCAGAGTCAGGCCTCACCTGCAGCCCCACAGTCAGAGCCCTGACTAGAAGCCCCCAAAGATCCCCTCCTGGGTCCCACCTCTGAGCTGCCCTTCTGCATGCTGACGTCTCGTACAGCTGAACCCCACACACATGCACACAGAAACTTCCCACAGAGAATGGCAGAGGGGGCAGGGGGTGGCAGTCTCCATAGCAACGCTGGCTTCTCTCATTCCTAGCACATAAAATACCACACCAGGGTTGGAGAGGTGCAAGGCCCGCTCATTGGCCAGGTTCTCCCCTCCGTCCCCACCCAGCCCCACCCCCTTCCCCACCGGTGCAGCCCCCATCAGGGAGGGCTGGGGGAGGGGTCTGAGGACACTTGGCCCCAATAGGCCTTGGGTGCCAGAGCCCCCAGGGCTACCAGTGGTCTGAGAGTTTCCCAGCCCTTGCCTGGCCGCTAGCAGAAGAGGAGGGGAGAGGCAAGAAGGGAAGAGAAAGAAAGAGGGAGGGAAGAAGGGAACCTTCCCCCCGGGCTTCTGGCCATGCACGGGGCTGCCAGTGTCTGCGGCCATGCTGGTTATCACTGCACGAGGGTCAGGTGGGCCTGAGTTCCAGTCCAGGCCGTGGCACCAATTAGGCATTGGCTTGAACGCACTCAGTTTCCTCATCTGGAAAATGGGAGCAATGAGAGGCTTTGCCCCTGGGATGCTTGTGGCTGGGTGTAAGGGAAAGATGCGTTTACTGTTACTAACAGAATCCCAGGGGCTCCGCCCCCTGATCTGCTCACCCTCCTCTCCCCTCCCTCCCGCTCCCTCCGGCTGGGACCTCTGCACCTGGGAGGGGCTGCCCTGGGCTTTCCCCTACCTCCTCCCATCTGTGGTGCCTTCTACAAGGCCTGCTGCTCACATCCTCCTCAGGTGTGGACTCCCCCCCTCCGCCCTCCCACCACCCAAATCTTCCCAGCATGAAGAACTTGCCCCAGCCTGGGTCAACACACCACAGCTCTGGGCTGGCCACTCCTGGGTGCCACTCACTGGGCTGTGGATTGATATGGAGGACAGGGCCAGCACCCAGGCGACTCTCCACTGGCCATCACTGGTGTGGATGCTTCACCCTAACAACCCCAGGAAGGAGGTACTGCTCTCAGCCCCTCATCCTGGATGAGGAAACAGAGACTCTCTGAGATGGAAGGACCTCCCTAGAGAACGTCACACAGAGAGAAAATGGCAGAGTTGGGATTCGAACCCAAAGCCCTCTGTGGAAGTTTCCATTCATAGCCCAAGAAGAAAGCAGCCTGTGTTTGGACAAAACTTTGACAAGTCTGTTAGGTGACATATGAGCCCATGGCATATGATCCGGTACCTGCTGAGTGTTCACAGAAGCATTTACCCATACTAAGTGCTGGCCTGAGTACTTCTCATGGAGATCAATTCAGTTAATCCTCCCATACCTCCCTGAGGAGAATGTTAATATTAGTTCTACCCTGAAGATGGCAAAGTTAAGGGACAACAAGTCAGGCATCTCTCCCAGGGCCCTGCAATACAGCCAGGACAATGGGGCAGAGCCTTCAGCTTCTGGGCTGTTTTGTTCCGGAGAGAAGAAAAACTCTGGAGATGGGTGTAGCCATCAAAATGGTGCTCAGGGCCAGGCCAGTGCCAGGGCCTGCCACATGGCAGGAGGCAGAGGGGCTTTTTAAGGACACCGGCACACGTTTAAAAGCTGATTCCGTCTTTTTCTGCTTTACTCTTTTGGCCAGGGTTGCCCAGGTCAGTATCAGATGATGATCCTACCCCCCGTAGCAGAGATTACAGGTAAGCACTACCATGCTTTGCCTTGTGCTAATAGTTTTGAAGCTCTCAAGAGGTAGGAAGCCTCCAGCTCATTTTTGAAACAGGATTTACTGACTATTAGGGGAAAACCAATGCCAAGAATATTCAAAAATCCCCCAACCCTGACAGCCATGAGCGCTAAGTACTCAAACACTGCTTCTGCAACCCCAGGCCAACACTTTGGAGCCGCCGCTATGCCCGGAGGCCTGCGAACTATTCCACAGGTCCCCTGTGTTCTGTGAACAAGCCCACAGAGGGTTCGCTGCCAACACAGCCCGGAGTCTCCTCCATTTGTCTCTTCGGCTCCTTCCCATTCTAGTGATTTGTAAACCAGACATCTGGCTCCAAAGCAGTAGGGTTATCTGAGCATTTGGTTTTGTGTGCCAAGCCGCTTCTCCCATGATGCCTGTTATTTGAGTAGCACCCCGAAAGGTATCAGCTGGCCGAAGGCAGCACCATTGGCACACCCCGTTCCCTGAGGGCTTCTTACTAACCAGCCAGCACTTACCTGGCCACCCAGACTGCACACCCAGAGCTCCCTCCACTCTGATCCTGTCCTCAGGCCACCCAGTGTGAACAAATCCTACAAACCTGCCCACTTGTCACGCCCCCCTCCCCCCACTGCCTAGCCACATCCCTCTCCACCCTGATGACAGCAATGCTCTAGCTGGGCTCCTGGCCTCCCTGTTGGGTATACCTGCAACACGGGATTCAGGGCACTTGTTTTAAAGTCAGAAGCCTCCGGGCACCGTGGTACATGCCTGTAATCCCAGCGTTCAGTGGAACAGCGGGAGGAAGGAGAGACTTTTGCTGCCTTACTCCCCCTTCCCACCCCCTGCTGTTCACCAAGCACTGGCACTCCAGTGCTCCATGATGAGGCTGTCCCTCACCTAGACCTTTGTCCTCGCAATGTCCCCTCAACCTGTACTGCTCTTCCCCACACGTCTGCCCCGCCCCCTGACCACCTCATCTTCAGTTTTTGTGACTGTCCTTTTGGGAGAGGACCTTGGCTGCCTGCTCTCTCTAAAATAGCCTCCCTCTCTCTGTCCCCTTCCTCCATTTTTTTTTTGTCAGTTGTGGGGCTTGAACTCTGGGCCTGACACTGTCTCTTAGCTCTTCAGCTCAAGGCGAATGCTCTACCACTTGAGCCACAGCGCCACTTCTGGTTTTCTGGTGGTTTATTGGAGATAAGAGTCTCATGGTCTTTCCTGCCCAGGCTGGCTTTGAACCACGATCCTCAGATCTCAGCCTCCTGAGTAGCTAGGATGACAGGCGTGAGCCACCAGCGCCCGGCTCTTCCTGCCTTCTTTACATCATCTTCTTGCTCACTGTCTGCCCTCCATCGAGTTTTCAGTTCAATATCTGTCACTGTCCCCTCTTGTACCTGAATGTCAACTGCTGGATGACAAGGAGGTGTGTTCTTTTCCTTGGGATCTCAGTGCCAGACCCTGATACTTTTTGTCAAATGAATGAATGAATGAATGAACCATGCATTGGGATGAAGATGCCCACAGAACACATGGTTTTTATTTTATATTTTATTTTTGTGCTGGTCCTGGGGATTGAAATCATGGCCTGGGTGCTATCAGGGTTAGCACTCTAACACTTAGAACTACTGCTCCATTTCTAGCTTTTTGGATAATTCCTTGAAGATAAGAGTCTCATGGGTTTGCCCACCCAGGCTGGCTTCGAACCACCATCCTCAGAGCTCAGCTACCTGAGTAGTTAGGATTACAGGCATGAGCCACCGGCGCCTGGCTTGAACGCATGGTTTTTAAACTGTTGCGACGCAAGAGATTTTTAAATTAGGTAGAACAATCCTATGAAGACAAGGTGATCTCCAGTCTAGCTGCATCAGCTTACTCAGAAGCTCGCTAGAGACCCAAGTTCAAGGGTCTAGCCATAGACCTATCCAAG
This sequence comes from Dipodomys spectabilis, assembly GCF_019054845.1. Taxonomy (NCBI): domain Eukaryota; kingdom Metazoa; phylum Chordata; class Mammalia; order Rodentia; family Heteromyidae; genus Dipodomys; species Dipodomys spectabilis. Next base: position 18,974,372 of record NW_024870840.1, on the reverse strand, counting down.
CAGCTGCTTCCCACAAGACCCGCAGATGCCCTGAGGGCCTGTGCAGAGCTGGCCATGACTGGCCTTGAACCAAATCTGTGTCATACACGCATGCGCAGGAGTTTCCTTTGTGCTGAGGAGACAGGCCTTCCTTCGGTGGGGGAGGGGAGAGGGGAAATCCCCCATGAATGCCCACCCCCTCCCAGAACAGCCTAAAAGCCACCCTCAGCAAAATGAATAACTCGCAGAGCCCACACCAAAACAGAATGCACCAACGACGCTGTGCATAGAAGCTGAGATTTTCTTCAACATTCTCAGCAGTTGAAGTATGAATTCTTAAAAGTCAAAATATTACCCAAACTGCACAAACAATAAGTACAAATAAGCCTGTGGGAAAGCAAAAAAAAAAAAGTTCCTGTTTGTGTCATATGTGTGGGTGACAAGCAGACAAACCCAAGTCAGGTAGAAAGACAGACGCAGTGACAGGCACAAGGCTGGAGACAGAGGGAGCCCCGCAGAGGGAGGCCACAGAGGGAGGCCCAAAGAAGGAGGCCCAAAGAGGGAGGCCTGCCAGCCCACTCCAGTCGCTCAGGGCACGTAGACCACACGAGGGACCATGCAGAACTGCATACGGAGGTTTTGGTTGTTCCGTGGTGGGAAAGCAGGAGCTACTGGTACTTAGTGGGTGGGAACAGAGGAACCTCACCCACAAATGCTACCACCCCAGAGGGACAAAGCCCCCAGCCTCCTCCCCATCAGCACAGTTCTGTCTCTGCTCCTTGTAGGAGCATCTCATCAACCCAGCCCCAGACCCACCTAGTTTACGAGACCATCAGCCCCTACACCTGGACAGAGATGGAGAGACCATCTTTAGCACCCGCCCAGCCTGGAGATGCAGCCGCAGCAGGTCATGCGTAGTCTGTGAGGAGGCCGTTAAGGGCACCCGGGAGTCACCGATCTGACCTTTGCTGAGACTGCTACCGAGGCAAGGAAGGAGGTTCCTTCAGTGGGTCTCCACTGGGCTTAATGGGAGGGGCCAGGAAATGGGGCTTTCCAGAGGGTTCTCCAAGCTGAGCAAGAGTTGAGAAGTAACTTGAGGCTGAGTGACAGCCAACAGTTCCAAGAATATGACCTTGGGCGATTTGCAGTGGCTCTGTGTGTTCGCTGAAGGAGTCTGTTGTGTGAGGAGTTGCCATGAAGACTAACTCTATACTTACAACGCATCAGAGTAAGTCTAGCTCTTTGTGCACATGCTACTGTGATACTATAAGGATCTGATGTGGTCTGCTCTACTCCAAGATGAAGGAAACACTGAGGCTGATATGTTGTAGGTGTGGTTGGCTATATCTCCCAGGGGTCAGAGGCAGGCTGGTATTTTAAGATGGTGGACCTTTAAGAGGAGGGGCCTCAGGAGAGGTGTTTAGGCTATTGGAGAGGGGCGGGCGTTGGCACATCTCTTGGAAAAAGTTAATGTAGTTCTTGTGGGACCCTAAGAGTAGGCTGTTATAAAGCAAGGCCTTCCTGCAGGTTTGGTCCCCTCTGCATGTGGCCTTTCCTCTTCCCCCTTCACCATCAGCTGTGACAGCCAAAGGGGCCTCTTCAGAAGCCAATCAGATGGCAGATGCTCCCAATTATAGACTCACAACCTCTGAGACAGGAATCTTTACAAGATGAAACAGGAAAGGATGCTTCAGAAACTAACCCGAGCCTTAGCAAATGTGGCTAAAGGGAACAACTTTAACCCTGGGCCTGCCTGCCAGACCCTGGAGAGTGCAATCGGCCACTGGAGATCAGCCCTCGGGGACTTCTGGATGGGGGCTGTGGCCCCATCTTCTGCAATGCAGAGGGGGTTCCCCAGAGTTTGCAGCTCCTCAGTGTCCCTCTGCTGAGCAGATAGAGGGGGAGCTGTAATTAGGATTCAGAAGGACGAGAAGTCAGCCTCCCTTCTTTGTCCCTCCTCCTCCATAGCTCTGACCCTCATCATGTTAGAATCACAAGGGTCTTTTTGTTGTTATTGTTGTTTGTGGGGCTTGAACTCAGGGCCTGGGCATTATCCCTGAGCTCTTTTTGCTCCAGGCTAGCACTCTACCACTTTGAGCCCCAGCACCACTTCCTGTTTTCTGATGATTAATTAGAATTAAGAGTCTCGCAGACTTTCCTGCCTGAGCTGGCTTTGAACCGCAATCCTCAGATCTCTGCCTCCTGAATATCTAGGATTATAGGTGTAACCCACCAGTGCCCAGTTAGCAGGGGTCTTAAAGACCATTCCATTCAACCCAGAGCCAACTGCAAGGCCCCACCAAAATGGTCTAGAGTCTGTTTTCGCTCAACATTCTGTTTGTTCCCTTCCAACTTTATCAGAGAAGGTGGAATGAAGAACTTCAGAGTCCAGAGGAGCATTTAATTGAGCACCTACTATGTACCAGGTTCTAAGACTGTCTTATAAATATATACATACACAGAGTTCAATCCAATCCCTATAGTGATTTCATGAGGAGAAGCCTGAGGTCACATGACCTGTTTGATAGAACTTGAGCTAGATTCACAGGTCAAAGTTCACACAGGTAGTGGCTGATGTTGAGCACTGAATACCCATGTCCTTTTATTTTCTTGTGTCAGTACTAAGACTTGAACTCAGGGCCTGGGTACTATCCTTTAGCTATTTTCAGTCAAGGCTGGCACTCTATCCCTTGAGCGACAATTCCTCCATTTTTTGGTGGTTAATTGGAGATCAGAGTCTCATGGGTTTTCCTGCTTGGGCTGGCTTTGAACCAGGATCTTCAGCTTTCAGCCTCCTGAGTAGCTAGGATTACAGGCATAAGCCACAGGGACCTGGCTCCATGTCATCTATTTTGCTGCATTTGGAAGGGGCTCCTGCAGCCCAGCTGCCGTCTCTGCCTCATTCCCACCAGTGAAGACTCTGGTCATTTCTGGAAGTGGCATTGGAGACGGGTCAGGGGCAGATGGCCTGGGGAACAGTACTCAGGAGGGATGCGTAAGCAGGCAAGGAGATGGGGCACCATTTCAGGACAAGCTGACCCTGGAAGGCCCCCGGGGCACTGGAGTGCCAACAGCCCACTGAACCTCCTCCTCTATCATGTCAGTCCCTGGTTGGGGGTGGTCTCATGAATGCCCAGGCCCTGTGGGTGGGCTGTTCTCCATGGGGCGGGTGAGGATCCAGCCCTCACCCTGGGTCTGGATTGACTGTCCTGGGCACAATGGGTGTCCAGGATACCTGACCTCTGAAAACATTCCCCACTTCTTCCTTACTTCAGTGAGGAACACCGCAGTCCCGGCCCCTCCTGCTCCACGCATGCAAACCCACAGAGGTGCTCAGCAAACACCTGCCAAGGGGGTGCGGACTCCCCAGAACCAGGATCGCCAGCTCTGAGGCCCTTTTCCCTGTGAACAGCAACCTCCATGGAGGCTCTGGGTCACAGGCCAGGCATGCTCTCTGTACCCCGGGTTGCAGCCATGCAGGTGCTTGGAAATAGCCCTGTTCCCCGCCCTCCCCCCGCCAGGGCCAGCCCACCAGCTGCCTGAGCCCCTGGGTCCCGTGACCCGGCCAGGCGGCTGCCACATGCCTGTGCTGCACCCCCTCCACCCCCTGCCCCCCCCGCCCCGTCAGCAGGTGACTCCCGAAGGAATTGTATAAGGCTGAGCTGTGCGAGTTTATTTCCACTAAAAATACACCCTGAAAGTGGGACACCATGAAGGATGGCTGACAACAGGGAAGAGGAGTGAACAAAGACTCTGAGCTGTCTGATCCCTGGCTGACTCACCACCCTGGCAAACACTCTCCACCCATCACCGCCAGTGCCTCCTCCCCCCACCCCCCCCCACCCCCAGCCTCAGGGGGCTGGTGAGCCACGGTTAGGAGAAGCTTCTCTGCCCCCTCCAGGTCACATAACCCAGGGAGACAACAGAATCAGCAGTGGCGTGGGGCCTGGAGTCCACATCTGGATGACCATCCTGGGCCTCTCCGCTTCAATTCCTATCGCCTTTCCCACCCAGCACCTTCATGGGGCTAGTACTGAGTGTCTACGGGGCACCTGCTTCAGGAACCCACGTCAATGGCTGCCTGGCTGGAAGGACACGAGTGTTCACTTCCTCTCAAAGGAGAAAGATCCAGGCTCTCTCCACGTGACCATTCTTGGTGTCCTCAAGACTTTGGTCTCACCTCACCAAATGGTTGCCACAGCTCTGGATGTCAAATCCTCACACACAGTATCCAAAGCTAGAAGGAGTGAATCTCTGTTCTTTGCCCCCAAAGGCTGCCTTCTCTCTCAATATCCCTTCTCTTCCATCAGAGAGAGATTTCTTTTCTTTACATTTCATTGGCCAGAACTAGGTCATGTGCTCCTTCCTGCACCCATCACCGACAAAGGGGAAGGAGAGGGGGTAGTTCCAAGGGAGGGCAAAAGGCTATTCATTTGGTCTAGCCATGCCAAGGCAACTGCAGACAGCAGTGGAAATTCAATAAATCTAGGAGCTTTATTTTTTTTTTCTTTTTCATAGCAACATAAACATCAATACCAGGCCCTTGAAGGAAAAAAAAAATGTTTCCTAGCCCCGATGGACAGGTCAGAACTCATTCTGGGCGGCTGGACACAGTCCCAGCCAGAGTCGCTTCTGCGGGTCTTCATCTCTAAAACGAGGACAGCTCACACCCACCCAGAGTGAAGAATGTGGGAAGAAACACACCGTCCCGCAGTGCAACTCCAAGATGGAAAAAGCTACAAAAATAGACCTCTTTGATCAAGAGAAGATGCACTGGTAGGTATTGACAAAAGATACTGGTTCCAGCTGTCTTCCACAGAGGAAGGAAGTACCAAAACAGAGAGATCTTGTACTGAAGAAAAGACCAGAGCGGGATCTAGTGGCCCTTGCCTTTAATCCCAGCTACCTGGGAGCTGAAAATAGGCAAAAAGTTTGAGACTGGTCTGAGCAAAAAGTTATTGAGATTATCCCCCCCCCAATCCCTCCCCCCACATCTCAACCAACAAGCTGAGCATGGTGGGCTAGGCCTGTGGCCTAAAGAAGAGGAATAGGTAGGAGAAACAAGCTATCAAAAAATAACCTAAAGCAGCAAGAATGATGAGGGGTTGGGCCTGCAGTTCAAGTGGTAGAGGGCCTGCCTAGCAAGCAGGAGGTCTGAGGCCAAACCTTAGTACCAGGAGAAAAAGAAGAAAATAGGAGGTGCAGGGTGCTGGTGGCTCACACCTGTAATCCTAGCTACTCAGGAGGCTGAGATCTGAGGGTCGAGTTCCCAAGCCAGCTGGGGCAAGAAAGTCCCTGAGACACTTATCTCTGATTAACCACTAAAATTTGGAAGTGGCGCTGTGGATCAAAGTGGTAGAGTGCTAGCCTTGAGCAAAAAGAGCTGAGACAGCGCCCATGCCCTGAGTTCAAGCCCCATGATCAACCCCCAAAAAAGGAGGAAAAGGAAGAAGAGGACAAGGAGGAGGAGGAACTTTGAAGAACAGAAAAGAGGGAGAGAAGGAGTTATGGCTTGAATCAGGACAGCCAGGAGCGCTGGAGATGCGAAGCTCACCTCCCCGGAGGAGGGAAGCGCTGGGTGGTTGGGGGAGCTCCTGGGAGCTGAGCTGCGCTAGGTTCCTAGCTTAGGGGTATGTGGTGGGGAGCCAAGTAGGGCAGTGGGGAGCATCCAGACCCCCAGTCGGGCTCTGCATTGCACCCGTCTCTGTCACCTGGACAGAGGGGGCTTCTTCAATATTCCTGTCCATAAAACAAGAGTTTGCATCACTTTGCTTTTAATTCTCTCTTCCCTTCATTAATCAGTCACTCAACAAACACCCAGGGCTGGCAGGGAGGGGTGCAGGCAGAGGGAGGCATGCTGTACTTGGAGCCTCTGCTTTCAACCTAGGCCTCGGTGAACATCCCAGGATAGATAATACAAAGAAAACTAACCACAATGCCCTGCACCCGTCAGGCTGGGCCAGTGGTAGTGACTGTCTTCAGGCTCCACAGAGCTGGGCCAGACACAAGGCTGCAGATGAGTGACAGGGGACCACGAAGGTGTCCCGTCCCAGGTAGTGACAGATCCCAGTATCAAAGCAGATTAATAGTGCTGAGAGATTGATGGCAGAGCCCGAGGGCCCATCCCACCACCCTAGGCTAACAGTGAAGATTCTGGAAGCCTTCTACAGAAAGCAGTTGTTTTCAGTGGAAATCTGGACTAGGGTACCTGAGGGGTCATTCCAAGCATCGGGTGAAGCGGTGGATAAACCCAAAGTGGGTGAAGCCCCATGTGCGTCAGCTTTCCGTGGCTGTGTTAAAATACCAGAGGTGCTGAAGTTATAAAGAGAAAAGGTTCATTTGGACTGGAGAGTCTAGTCCAGTCGTGTATATCGGAGAAGTGTAACAAAACAGAAAGAGAAAGAACTGCATCTATCTGCGGATTTCCCATGCACACAGAATCGCCTGAAGAATAACACACCAGTCAGTTCCAAGAGGGAGGCTGAGGGCTGGGGTGAAAATGGAAGACTTCCCACGGGTTGCCCCTTTGTACCTTTCAATTTGCAAACCATGTGTTTGCCAATTTAACTAAGTAAAATCTACAGGGGAGCCCTGGGCGGAGGATGGAGAGCAGATGACAGGAGGTAACAGAGTAGACGCTGGTGGTAGGGTGCTGAGTCACCCATCTTCCTGGGAGAAGATGGGAGCCTGCACCTGGGGGGGTGAAGAGTGTGAGAAAAACTTTCTTCTTTCCAAGCGTGTTGCTAAGAAGTTCCTGCTTTGGCCTGGCTTGGCTCTTGTGGAGGAAAAGAGGACCTGTCTTGGGATAAGGAACGATGGTTGAAAGGTTAAGGTTTTTGTCTTCAACTGGTTTCTTTTCTAGATGAATTGAGACACACCTCACTTGGCTCAAGAAATAACAAGAGTTTGGTGGGGATATTTTCAGATAACTTGGATACCCCTTCCTTTTATTTCAAACTCACCTTATGTAAATACATTTTACCCTCTTCAAACTAGCCAATCAGGAGCAGCTTGTGAACCTGAGCTCAACCAATCGGAGCAAAGGGGTGGGGCCTGCTGCTGTTAGGGATAAAAGGGAGGCAGCCTGCCTGCTCTGTGTGCTTGCTTGCCAGACTTTTGGCCAATGGCTCACCCTTCTGCAGAAGTAAATTTGGCCTTGCTGAGACAATCCTTTATTTTTGTCTCCACAGAATTGTGGAGTCCTGTGGTTCTTGGAGAGCATATTTATAACAGGAAGGAGGAAGGAAGACATTCTCACAGAAACCTGAGTCCTCTCTCCAGCCCCACTGGGTGCATCCCTGTCCCCACAGCCCCCCTGCTGTTGACTACAGGAGAACGTTTTGCACATGAGAGTAGAAATGGAGTTGAAGCGGGGAGCCCCTGAGGACTGAGCACAACTGAAAGAGGCATTGGGTGTTAGCTTGGACCAACCTGGAGCCCCCTCCCCTCTGGGACAATTTTCCTCATTGAACTCTGGGTACCAGAGTACTTAGGGGATCTGCAGCAAACACAAGGCATTGGCACTCTACATGACTGCCCTCTCCCCCATCTCACCCTGCCTAGCAAGCATCTCTCTCCTGCCGGCACAGGGGAGCCACTTACTTCCCAGTGAAGAACAAAGCCAGACCCTTGACCTGAGGTTCAGAGAGTTCTTGTCGAACGGGACTGCTGACTTCCGGTTTGAATGCAAATATCCTTGGGAGAGATGACACAGGAAGCTAACATTCCTGCTGCAGTTCCAACCTGAAATGTTCTCCAAGGGCCCACATGTTGAAAGTTGGTTCCCCCAGTCCCTCGCAGTACCGCGAGATTGTGAAACCTTTACAAGGTAGGACCCAGGGGGAGGAAGTTAGGTCCTTGGAAGGGATGGAGGGCTGCTGGTCTCTTCTTCTTTCCTTTTGTGTCCCACCTTCTATAAAGCTCCTCTCCCTCAGAGTTCTCTATTATGTGCTACTGCAGGCCCAAAGCCATGATGCCAGTCTCTCCTGAGCACCTATTATATCCCAAGGTTTGGGCAAGATGCTAAGAATGCAGTGAAGTCTGGTCTGAAATAAGCCTTTTCTCCTTATAAGCTCATTATCTTAGGGATGGGTTAAAGAAGCAGGAAGCTGACTTGCACAATTCACCCAACAAAACTACAAAGCACCTGTAGAAAGCTGGCAAGCCTGAGGTACAATCTCCCAAAATACCATCCCAGTAATATGGATCATTAACCAAAAAGTCATCCCAGCAGGAGTTGCTTACAAAATTGAACATGAATGCATCATCTGGTGCCAAAATTGTATTCAGGGAAGAAAAATGAAATGTGCACACTAAGACTCTCATGGGAATATTCACAACAGCCCTACTCATAACTACCTAAAACCCAGAAACAACCAGATCAGCCACCAACTAGTACATAGATAAATGATAGTATGTCTATTACAATGAAATACTATTCAGCCACAAACAGGAACAATAACAAAAAAAATCAGTTCATTCAGTGACAAAAGGAACTAGAATGAAAGATGTCAGACACAAAAGGCTGATCACTGCCCAAGGACATATCCCTGCCATTCTGGGAAAGAACAAAACTGGATGGACAAAAATAAAATTACCAACTGTGAGAGCGGCAACCCTAGGAAATGACTATCTTTTGGGGGTACGAATGAGTGTCGTGTGGGAATTGAGTGGAGGAAGCTGAGCCTCTGGTATTGGACAGGCTAGCAGGAGCAGAGCCACAGGGCAGCAAAGGAGAGCAAAGCTGGAGCAGCCCACCTCTGCCAGGTATGTGTACACATTCTGGGAAAGGGAGAAGGGTAGAACCAGCCTGGAGAAGGGGACAAGTCTCCACAGCGCGGGGCTTAGCTCAGCACTGATCTCATTGTGCAGAGGTTTTGCGGATGCACAGCACCAGCAGAGGGAGGAAGGAGAGCTTGATCTCCACTGGAGCTGAGGAGACAGCAGCTGTCTGCAAGCCAGAAGGGAGAGAGGAACGGAGGGAGAAAAGACAAAATCCATGAATGGATTAAACTTGCTCACCCTCAGGGTCTGTGCCAGATGCTTACACTCAGACTCATTTATCTAATTTTCAGAACAAGCCCAGCAAATAAATGCGGTACTCTCACTTGGTGATCAGAACGAGGGGCTTAGTATGGAGATTTGAAGCCCAGCTTGTACGTTACTAGGTCTAAGGCATCAATTAAGTTATCTCTCTGTGCCTCCGTTTCTTCATTGCTAAAATGATTAGCACAACAGGTGCTGGTGGCTCATGCCTGTAATCCTAGTTTATCTGGGAGGATCCCAATTTGAAGCCAGCCTGGGCAGGAACATCAGGAGGTTCTTATCTCCAATTCACCAGCAAAAAGCCAAACGTAGAGATGTGGGCTCAAGTGGTAATGCACCAGCCTTGAGAAAAAAAAAAAAGTTCAAGGATAGCACCCAGTCCCTACACACACACACACACACACACACACACACACACACACAATAACAATAATAATAATAATAATGAATGCCACAAGAACACCTCTACCCAGGGATTACTATTCCAAAGCATTTTGGAAAGTTTGTCTGAAGTTCACATGACCTCTACTCGCACTTGATTGGATGAGAGGCAGGTGCCCAACATGCAAGCATCCCATTCATTGGTCAGATTGACATGACATAACCTGAAGCATAAAGATGGGCTGAGCCCATCAAATTCAATGTAGGTGGCTCACACCTGTAATCCTAACTATTCAAGAGGCTGAGATCTGAGAATTGCAGTTCAGAGCCAGCCCAGGCAGGAAAGTCTGTGAGATTCTTATCTCCAATGAACCACCAGAAAACCAGAAGTGAAGCTGTGTCTCAAAGTGGTAGAGCACTCACCCTGAACAGTAAAGCTCAGGGACAGTTCCTAGGTCCTGAGTTCAAGTCCTACAACGGAACTGAGAAATGCAGAGAATGTAAAAGAACCAATGCCATCCCTGAGTCACCCACGGAGTTCAGTCCCTCAGTTTCCTTGCTTGGAACACCACCTGGTTTGGCTGTCATTTTGATTTATGCAAGACCATCCAGCCTTCAATGCCCGTTTACCTCCCACATCCCTGCCACAAACTGGGAGATGATGGAGGTAAGTGGGTGGGAGTTATTCACCTCACTGTACAGATGGGGAAATTGAGGCAGGATGGAGGAGCAATATCATGAGGCCACCACAGAGAGCCAGGCCATGCTCTGAGCATTACCTCAGCTTCCCGTTTCATGGGTTTTCCAAGTGTGTAAGAGAGAAGCTTGGTCAGTTTGTAGTTTAGCAAAAATACATTTGATTCCTTTGTTTATTTTTCAGACAAGGTCTCCCTGGGTAACCCAAGCTGGCCTTGAACTCATGATCCTCCTAACTTTCTCCATTACAGGCTTGTAACACCATGCCTGGTATATGTGTGTGGGGTTTTTTTTTAAACCAAACATATATTATTATCAACAGTGAGATGAGCCCAGGATTGGAAATGTACATTTTGTTCCAGCTTTGATTTAGCACATGGTTTTGATCCAGGTCTTAGTCCACTGTGCCAAGAGGGGGCTGCCAATGCTGGGTGAGTAATTCCAAAAAATGGGCAGCCTCTGATCCCTGCCAAGCTTTTCTCTGGAATGCTCGAGGGTCTTTTGCAGCCCATTAACTATTTTAGAATTCCTGAAAATTGTCTTTCTGTGGATATTCTTCAAAGTGGGTGCTGGGGAGTTGGGACTGTCATCTGAACTGCTAACTATGGCTTCTGCATTCCTGCATGCCGCCCCCTCCTTCTCTACTTATACCCCAGCAGGGAGCATTCGCTTGTTTATTCAGAACTTATTTATTAAATTGGTGTTTACTGAGCACCTACTATGTGCCAGAGTCTGAGCAAGATACTAAGGATGCGGTGATATCTCCAAGTGTCATGTCATCGTGAGAGCCCGTGGACCTGAAGCTTGACACTCAGAGAGAGCTGGACATCTGTTAAAGAATCAGATCAGACATACAGCCCGACACTGGTGGTCATATCTATAATCCTAACTACTCATGAGGCTGAGATCTGAGGATCGAGGTTCAGAGCTAGCCCAAATAGGAAAGTCTATGAGACTCTTATCTCTCGTTACAGGTAAAAGCTGGAAATGGAACTCTAGTTCAAGCAGTAGAGTGCCAGCCTTGAGCAAAACAGCTCAGGGACAGCGCCCAGACCCTGAGTCCAGGGGTGTGAATACAAAGCTACCAGTCACGATGAACCGCATGGAGTGTGAACATACCCTGCATGACTGGTTGCTACAGATGTGGCTTGGTTAGGGATCAGTGAGCAGAGAAGGATGGATGCTCTGGGGAAGGCTTGCTTTCTTTACATCTCAAAGCCCAGGCTCTCACCCCCACCCCCATCCAACTCTCACTCAGGCGTCCCTGGGCTGGGGTCAGGGTTTCTAACACCTACACCTGACCCCAGCATCCTCCTGGGTAAGCTGGCTGTAGCTCTCTGCTGTCCACCAACCAACAGTACAAACTTCCACACGCAGCCTGCAAAGCTGAGATCTCGCCCACAGGACAGGAAGGCTGGGCTGTGAGATCCAAGAACTGCCCCCAGAGCAAACCCAGAGAAGTCAGGCCCTGGGTGTAAGGAGCCCATCAGGAGGCCCGGTCCCAAGTCTATCCTGGCTCGCCCCTTCTGCAGCCACAGTGTGGGCCAGGCCTTGTCCCAGTGGATAATACCATTGTACAGCATCCTACTCAACTCTCCTCTCCATTCTGGCCCTGACCATTTTCTCCTGCAGTGGCCAAAATGTTTTGAGTCCACCAGTACCTGCCCTGTGGTTATGTTACTCTTCCAGCCTCACCATCAGCCTCCAGAATCCTGACTTCAACCATAGGGATTCCTTGCAGCTCCCTGCTGCCCACGTTGTGAGTAAATGCCTCCCTTTCTGCGCCTTTAGCACTGAGTGGGGTTACATGCTCTGAGCACCCAGCCTGGGGCTGACGGCCCCCTGTGCTCCTGCATTCACCCAGCGGGGCATCGCCTGGACCTCTACTGGCCTTCTCCAGTGGACCGTGTGTGAGAACAGGGCCACAGCCACCACTATAGCCACAGCGTGGTCAGCAGAGGAGCATGATGGGAGCAGTGTGGTCAGCAGAGGAGCATGGTGGGAGGAGTGTGGTCAGCAGAGGAGCATGGTGGGAGGAGTGTGGTCAGCAGAGGAGCATGATGGGAGCAGTGTGGTCAGCAGAGTGCATGATGGGAGCAGTGTGGTCAGCAGAGGAGCATGGTGGGAGGAGTGTGGTCAGCAGAGGAGCATGGTGGGAGCAGTGTGGTCAGCAGAGGAGCATGATGGGAGCAGTGTGGTCAGCAGAGTGCATGATGGGAGCAGTGTGGTCAGCAGAGGAGCATGATGGGAGCAGTGTGGTCAGCAGAGCAGCATGATGGGAGCAGTGTGGTCAGCAAAGGAGCATGATGGGAGCAGTGTGGTCAGCAGAGTGCATGATGGGAGCAGTGTGCTCAGCAGAGTGCATGATGGGAGCAGTGTGGTCAGCAGAGGAGCATGATGGGAGCAGTGTGGTCAGCAGAGGTGCATGGTGGGAGCAGTGTGGTCAGCAGGATGCATGATGGGAGCAGTGTGGTCAGCAGAGGTGCATGATGGGAGCAGTGTGGTCAGCAGAGGTGCATGATGGGAGCAGTGTGGTCAGCAGAGGAGCATGATGGGAGCAGTGTGGTCAGCAGAGTGCATGATGGGACCAGTGTGGTCAGCAGAGTGCATGATGGGAGCAGTGTGGTCAGCAGAGGAGCATGATGGGAGGAGTGTGGTCAGCAGAGTGCATGATGGGAGCAGTGTGGTCAGCAGAGGAGCATGATGGGAGCAGTGTGGTCAGCAGAGGTGCATGATGGGAGCAGTGTGGTCAGCAGAGGAGCATGATGGGAGCAGTGTGGTTAGCAGAGGAGCATGATGGGAGCAGTGTGGTCAGCAGAGGAGCATGATGGGAGCAGTGTGGTCAGCAGAGTGCATGATGGGAGCAGTGTGGTCAGCAGAGGAGCATGATGGGAGCAGTGTGGTCTGCAGAGGAGCATGATGGGAGCAGTGTGGTCAGCAGAGTGCATGATGGGAGCAGTGTGGTCAGCAGAGGAGCATGATGGGAGGAGTGTGGTCAGCAGAGTGCATGATGGGAGCAGTGTGGTCAGCAGAGGAGCATGATGGGAGCAGTGTGGTCAGCAGAGGTGCATGATGGGAGCAGTGTGGTCAGCAGAGGAGCATGATGGGAGCAGTGTGGTCAGCAGAGGAGCATGATGGGAGCAGTGTGGTCAGCAGAGTGCATGATGGGAGCAGTGTGGTCAGCAGGGAGCATCGTGGGAGCAGTGTGGTCAGCAGAGGAGCATGATGGGAGCAGTGTGGTCAGCAGGGAGCATGGTGGGAGCAGTGTGGTCAGCAGAGGAGCATGATGGGAGCAGTGTGGTCAGCAGAGGAGCATGGTGGGAGGAGTGTGGTCAGCAGAGGAGCATGGTGGGAACAGTGTGGTCAGCAGAGGAGCATGATGGGAGCAGTGTGGTCAGCAGAGTGCATGATGGGAGCAGTGTGGTCAGCAGGGAGCATGGTGGGAGCAGTGTGGTCAGCAGAGGTGCATGATGGGAGCAGTGTGGTCAGCACAGGTGCATGATGGGAGCAGTGTGGTCAGCAGAGGTGCATGATGGGAGCAGTGTGGTCAGCAGAGTGCATGATGGGAGCAGTGTGGTCAGCAGAGGAGCATGATGGGAGCAGTGTGGTCAGCAGAGTGCATGATGGGAGCAGTGTGGTCAGCAGAGGTGCATGATGGGAGCAGTGTGGTCAGCAGAGTGCATGATGGGAGCAGTGTGGTCAGCAGAGGAGCATGATGGGAGCAGTGTGGTCAGCAGGGAGCATCGTGGGAGCAGTGTGGTCAGCAGAGGAGCATGATGGGAGCAGTGTGGTCAGCAGAGGTGCATGATGGGAGCAGTGTGGCCAGCAGGGAGCATCGTGGGAGCAGTGTGGTCAGCAGAGTGCATGATGGGAGCAGTGTGGTCAGCAGAGGTGCATGATGGGAGCAGTGTGGTCAGCAGGGAGCATGATGGGAGCAGTGTGGTCAGCAGAGGAGCATGATGGGAGCAGTGTGGTCAGCAGAGTGCATGGTGGGAGCAGTGTGGTCAGCAGAGGAGCATGATGGGAGCAGTGTGGTCAGCAGAGGTGCATGATGGGAGCAGTGTGGTCAGCAGGGAGCATGATGGGAGCAGTGTGGTCAGCAGAGGAGCATGATGGGAGCAGTGTGGTCAGCAGAGGAGCATGATGGGAGCAGCGTGGTCAGCAGAGGTGCATGATGGGAGCAGTTTGGTCAGCAGAGGAGCATGGTGGGAGCAGTGTGGTCAGCAGAGGAGCATGATGGGAGCAGCGTGGTCAGCAGAGGTGCATGATGGGAGCAGTTTGGTCAGCAGAGGAGCATGGTGGGAGCAGTGTGGTCAGCAGAGGAGCATGATGGGAGCAGTGTGGTCAGCAGAGTGCATGATGGGAGCAGTGTGGTCAGCAGAGGAGCATGATGGGAGCAGTTTGGTCAGCAGAGGAGCATGATGGGAGCAGTGTGGTCAGCAGAGGTGCATGGTGGGAGCAGTGTGGTCAGCAGAGGTGCATGATGGGAGCAGTGTGGTCAGCAGAGGAGCATGGTGGGAGCAGTGTGGTCAGCAGAGGAGCATGGTGGGAGCAGTGTGGTCAGCAGAGGAGCATGATGGGAGCAGTGTGGTCAGCAGAGGAGCATGATGGGAGCAGTGTGGTCAGCAGAGGAGCATGGTGGGAGCAGTGTGGTCAGCAGAGGAGCATGATGGGAGCAGTGTGGTCAGCAGGATGCATGATGGGAGCAGTTTGGTCAGCAGAGGTGCATGGTGGGAGCAGTGTGGTCAGCACAGGTGCATGATGGGAGCAGTGTGGTCAGCAGAGGAGCATGATGGGAGCAGTGTGGTCAGCAGAGGTGCATGGTGGGAGCAGTGTGGTCAGCACAGGTGCATGATGGGAGCAGTGTGGTCAGCAGCAGTCCATGGTGGGAGGGAAGGGCTGCTGTTGAGGGGTCCTGGAGGTAGAGTCAGGTGGGATGAGGGTGCAGAAGTAGGCAACTGAGGCAGGATGCTGGGTGGTATGAGGTAGGAATAACCAAAATTCTTGGCTTTAAATGACCTTAGGCCCCACTGACCATTCTGTGCCCATTTCTCATCAGTAGGACAAGGGCATTGTAACACCTTCCTTACAGAGCTGAGCATTTGCTCACCCCAGAGCTACTGTCCTCGATGCAGAGGGTGGAGAGACTGCAAGGAGACAGGAGGGAGTAGAGGGGTTGGATGGAGGGGTGGATGGTAGAGTGTCCTGTTAGGGTGTGGTAGCATTGAAAGCCTGTCCCTGGAGAGCTTGGAGGCAGGGCTGGAGGATGGTTGTCCACAAAGGAGGCTGGAGCTGCAGGATGCAGGCAGAAGTAGCCAACTGTGGAGGCTCTGCGGGTCTGGGAGCATCATCTACAATGATGCAATGGTGATTCTGGTACCAACTCAATGGTGGGGGTGGGGGAGGAGGCAGAGGAACTGGCCCAGAGTCATGCACTGTAAGCTGGGGTTCAAAGCTGTCCTAGCATCCTGTGGGGCATGTCCACTGCCCCCCCCACACACACCCATTGCTGGCCCCATGAGAGGGGGTGTCTGCCTGGTCCGCTAGTGCTGGCTGCTCAGCTCTAGGATAAGAGGACTGTTGGGAGGAGGGAGATAGGGAAGGAAAGGAGACCATTTGTCTGGGGGTGGCAAAGGGGTGACCTGATCTTCCAAGGGTACAGTCCTGAGTTGGAAAGGACCTGAAAGATGGTAGCAGTGCCAGGTAAGAGAGAAGGTGTGGAAACTGGATCTAGATCTTGGCAGGAAACAGCCAGGGCTGCGTGATAGAAGCTCGGGGAAGATCAGATGAGGTGTGGGTGGCATCGGGTGGTGGCTGTCTGGGCCGGGCCAGGTGAGACGGGAGCCAGCAGCTTCTTATCAGAGGCTGGGACAGGAAGCCGAGGGGACAGGGTTACATTATGGAGGCCTTGGGGGACCACAAGGAGTCCCCGGAGCACCACGGGGAGAACAGTGAGGGATGTGGATGGAGGCCCGGAGCCCTCATCCTCCTGAGGCCAGCCCCCTCCTACTTCCCCCATGGTCCACGCAGCCGAGAGTGGAGGAAGGGCTCCTTCCCCAGCCTCAGCTTCAAGATGAGGACAAACTTGGGGGCTCGGGAGACTGAGATCATGGAGCTCTGGAGGGAGAGGGAAATAAATATGTGCTCATCTTTGTCTCCTGGCACACTGCCCCAAGTCCTTAAAATGCGGAGAAGATCTGAGGCCTGCGACTCGTGGCCCCCGTGAGTCACAGCTGCTGACTCAACCCCAGGACCTCCCGGGGAGGTGCGGCTGCCTGCTGCGTCTCCACAGTGTGACAAATGGCGGAGCAGAGCAGGCTGAGGCGTCACTGCCGCCGAGGAGCCAGACGGGGATGGTTAGACATGATGCCTGAGGCCAGGGACACATCCTGAGTAGGGATGAATCCTGAGGCCGGATTGTGCCTGGGGCAGAGCATAGTCAGGGGCGAGGATTCGGGGTGTGGACAGCTGGCTTTGGCAGGACCTAACTGGGTTTACAGACGGCTGGAGCGTGGAGGGGCAGAGGGGCATGGCTGGTGCACCGAGACTCTTCACCGCTTAGGGTCAGGGACAGAAGAGAAAGCCATCTCTCCTTTCCACGTGTGTTCCCTCCTCAGAGAACTGAACTCTCCAAGAGTTGGGAAACCCTGACCTCCTCCCAATCCAGGTTAGACTGCCTGACCTTTTCCAGGAGCCCAAAGGCAGGTCAATCATAGCAGATTTGCAGATCCTAAGGGAGACTGGCTGAGGTTCTGGGAGTCCCCATCCCATCCTGCCGCTCCTAGGAGCGCAAGGCCCTGAGCTCAAGTCCCAGTACCAACACACACACACACACACACACACAGAGCAAAAGAAGTGAGCAGTGTGGTAACGTGTTTCCAGCAGTGCTAGGCTTTAGGACATCGGATTGCTTGCAGGGACATCATAGACTTCCACCCCCTGACTCCAGTGTCCTCCAGGTACTCATTAACAGGAGGCCCATGCCAGGTCCCTGGGAGCTCCGTGGTGTGGCTAGACACGTGGGAAAGAGCTTCCAGGAACGAGAGGCCGGAGGCCCAGACAGCAAGCAGCCAGGCATGCTCTGGTTGGGTTGGAGGGACCTGGGTGGTCAAAAGTCAAGACCCAGGAAGCAGCAGCAAGCACACTGCACTGGTGCTCAGCAGGGCTACGAACATGGGGCACGCTGGCCTACTTGTGGAACTCAAAGGCAAGATGTGGAAACAACCCCCAAGGGAGAGAGACAGGAAAAGGACAAGGGGACTGCAGCCCCCAAATCTCCACCTCCAATATCTCACCAGGAGGTTACAGGAGGGAGACTGAGTCACCAGCCTGCCACCTGGACACAGATGGGCGAGAGAAGAACCACTGGGCATCCTTCAGAGAAATCAGGCCCTAAGGTGTCTCTGTTTTATTATTGTGTTTGTGTGTGTATATATATATATGTGAGACAGAGAGAGAGAGAAAGAGAGAGAGAGAGACAGAGAATGTACTGGGGCTTGAACTCAGGTCCTAGGCGCTATCCCTTAGCTTTCTTATTCAAGGCTAGCGCTCTACCACTTGAGCTCCACTTCTGGCTTTTTTGGTAGTTCATTGGAGATGAGTCTCACAGACTTTCCTGCCTAGGTTGGCTTCCAACCATGATCCTCAGATCTCAGCCTCCTGAGTAGCTAGGATGACAGGCGTGAGCCACGGCCAAGGCACCAGGCTTCCTCAGTCTCTCTAGACAGGGCGGGTGGGGGGGGGGTTCCTCTGTGTGTTCCTGGGGACAATCCTAACAATCCTACGACCACGGGAACCGGGCTGTGCCTTTGGAAGCAGATGGCACAGGCCACCCCACATGGAAAGCCTGGCTGCTGGGTGGGGATAGCGGGGGACACAGCTCCCCTGAAACAGGAAGGTGGAGGAGGAGAAGCCATGCCTGGCAAGGAGCCAGGGCGGTACTAGCCCACGAAAACCCCCACCGCCGCCTGCGTCTGTTCTCTGCCTCTGCCATCTGCTGCCTGCTTCTCCCAGGAGCCCTGTGTCCCCCCCACCCCGGCGATTCCCCAGGGAGGCCCTCCTGTTGGGTCTGGGGACAGAACGTAAGGGATGAGCCTGCCATGTGCCAGCAACGCCCACCATACCCATCCCTCCTGGCTTGTTCCGGAACTTTCTTTTTTTTCCCACCCCTCCCTTCTGGGCAGAACAGTCCCCCTTTGCTGGCCATGCTCGGCCTGGGGTCACTAGCAGCTTCAAGCACCCTGCTGGGCAGCCCTGAAGGGAACCAGAGCCCCTGTGAAGCATGCGGGCAAGATGGCGGCCTCTCCCCACGACACTATTGTGCAGCTGGTGTCAGGATGGGTGGTCCGGCCCTACAGCAGACGGACAGACGCACAGCCCTGGAGTAACAAAGACGCTGAGCA
This sequence comes from Dipodomys spectabilis, assembly GCF_019054845.1. Classification (NCBI taxonomy): domain Eukaryota; kingdom Metazoa; phylum Chordata; class Mammalia; order Rodentia; family Heteromyidae; genus Dipodomys; species Dipodomys spectabilis. Next base: position 18,955,869 of record NW_024870840.1, on the reverse strand, counting down.
AGACGGCACGTCTCCAGGAGCCAGCTGCAAGGCCCTCCATTGCTCCACACAAAGGAAGATGACAGGATGGACTTTCAGAAGCTCAGACTGCCAGAGTGGGCGCGGGACAGGCACACTGCAAGTGTGCTCACACCCAGATTCTCACATCCCAGAGCCTTCACACACACACACACACACACACACACACACACACACAAAGGACTGACTGAAGCAGGATCCAGGCCTGGATTCAAATCCCGTCTGTGATTACTTTGTTGTGTGACCTTGGAGAAGTGACTTACCTTCTTTGTGTCTGTTTCTCCTCAGGTAAAAATCAATTCTGGAGCCGGATGCTGGTGGCTCACGCCTGTAATCCTAGCTACTCAGGAGGCTGAGATCTGAGGATCGCGGTTCAAAGCCAGCCCGGGCAGGAGAGACCGTGAGACTCCTATCTCCAATAAACCACCAGAAAACCGGAAGTGACGCTGTAGCTCAAGTGGTAGAGCGCTCGCCTTGAGCTGAAGAGCTGAGGGACAGCGCCCAGGCCCAGAGTTCAAGCCCCACACCAACAAAAAAAAAAAAAAAAAATCAATTCTGGGAGCCCCGAGCCTGCTTTTCAACCAGCTAATGTATCCCAGGAAGAAAAGAAAAAAAAGACCCAGAAACTTGCACCGGTGGCTCACACCTGTCATCCTAACTACTCAGGAGGCTGAGATCTGAGGATCGTGGTTCAAAGCCAACCCAGGCAGGAAAAGCTGTGAAACTGTTATCTCCAGTTAACCACTCAGAAAACCGGAAGTGGTGCTGTGGCTCAAGTGGTAGAGCGCTCGCCTTGAGCTGAAGAGCTGAGGGACAGTGCCCAGGCCCAGAGTTCAAGCCCCGTGACTGACCAAAAAAAGACCCAGGTCTTCAAGTCCAAGTCCATGTCACAGGCCCACCCAGGTCACACCTGAAGACACCCCACCCCCACCCCGCCCCCCGCCTCTGATATCGCTCTAGCCCCTGCACAGAACTCTCACTTCCCAGCAGCTCTGGAGAGCTGGACTCCTCCCTGAGATCTAGCCCCCCCCAGGGGTGAGGGGGGCCGCACCCTCTTCCTGCCTGTGCTGGAACGCAACTCTCCCTATCACTCAGGGCTCCCGGGCCCCACACACCGCTGCCCGGCCGTTAGACCGTGGCAACAGTACCATTCATTCATCTCTCCCTCATTTGTTCACTCACCCATTTCCTCCGCAACTCACTCACTCCGCTCAACCCACTCCTTAAACTCATTCGCTCACTTGCTCCTTGGCTCACCCTACCTACTCATTCGTTCACTCATTCCTTCATTCCTCACTGGTGTACTCTCATGCCAACCCTCATTCATTCACCAACAGCACCGGGTACTGCTCCAGGCACTGGGGAAGCAGTGGTGGGCAGAGCCACAATGCCCCTAGGCTTGAATTGCACACAATCCAGATGATCCCAGCTGGCCTCCAGCAATCATCCTAGTCTCTGTCCTTGCTGCTCGTTGGTAAGTGCTCATGCAGTCCAGTTGAGAGCAACAATAATATGAAAAGGAACCTCTGAGGGTCTGGGCCAAGGCACTGTGCTTTAAGGTAAAGAACTCTCCCTCTCTGATGGACTCAGAAGACATAGGAACAGACAGCTCTTTTGCTGCCTTCCTATTTTGGATACTGTTGTGTGAGGATATGATGCCTGGAGCAGTGGCAGCCATCTTGTGACCATGAAGTGTCAGGCTTAAAGACAAGGACCCACAGGCTGAGGGAGCCAGTATGGAACAATTAGGGAATCAAGGTGACCAAGGACACTGTGAGCTGCAGAACCAACATCCCACAACCTCTTCCAACACTGCTGAGTAAACAACAAATGAAGGTACTGAGCCTCAGGCTTTGTGTTATTAATGCTAAGCACATATTTTCTTTGCCTTCCTGGTTCCTGTTCAACCTTCCAAAGGCAGAGCAGCCATTGTCCCCTTCAGATTCTCACTCAGCAAGCATGCGCTTGACTCTCCACAAATAGTTCTTTTCTTCTCTTTACTTTTTTTGTCCCAGACTGGGACTCAAAGTTGGTACCTGATACTTTTGCTCACTGGCTGGTGCTTTACTGTCTGAGCCACGTGTCCAATTCCCACAAATAGTTTTTGGAGCACCATATGGCCCTTTTATATTTTCGGTGACAATCTAGTAGCAGAGAGACAAAAATAATTACGTAGACAAATGAGCCATTCAGTGATTAATTGCAATGGACTCTGCGTGTGTGTGTGTGTGTGTGTGTGTGTGTGTGTGTGTGTGTGTGTGTGCACGCACATGCACACACATACACCAGTACTGGGCTTCCATTCAACGCCTCACGTTCTTACTTGGCTTTTCGCTCAAGGCTAATGCTCCACCACTGGAGCCACAGCTCTACTCCCAGCATTCTGCTGGTTAATTAGAGTAAAGAGTCTCTTGGATTTGTCTGCCCAGACTGGCTTCAAACAGTCACCGTGGTATCTCAGCCTCCTGAGTGGGCAAGGTTACAGGCGTGAGCCACTGGTGCCCAGTGTGGTGTGCTTTTGCACAGGGAGCAGTGGGCCTGGGAGCAGAAGGGCCCCTCTGGTCGGGGCAGTCCCAAAGGCCTCCCTGAGGAGGTGGCAGTGGAGTCGGAGGGCCACGTGCAGGCATGGAGGCTTCCAGAAATAGGAATGGGTTGAGCAGAGGCCATGAAATGGAGCCTGCTCGTCGTGTTTGAGGGACTGAGAGACGCCCGTGTTGGGAGGGGAGCAGCAGATGGCAGAAAAGCCAGAGAAAATAAAAGGCTTCAAGGCAGGGCAAGGCGTCTGATCCACCACCAAAAAAAGCCAGAAGTGGAGGTGAGGCTCAAATGGTAGAGCGCCTTGAGAGAAAAAGCCAAGTATGAGTGCGAGGCCCTGAGGCTGAGCCCCAGCATAGGTGTGCACACACACACACACACACACACACACACACACACACACACAGACCTCCACTTCCCTTTGGAAGCCTCCCCCCTCCCCCGCAGGTCGGCTTCCCTGAGACACTCAATGGGCTCTGAATGCGCCTGCACCACCTCTCCTGGCCTCTGCCTTCATCTTCCGTGTTTCCTGTCGCCTCCCGGGACAGGACCGTGTCTAACTCTTCTTCATCCTCCGCACCCCGCACAGCACCCAAGGCCTGCACACACTCAGCATCCATGACCCCTTCCAGGTGCTGCTCTGGGGTCTCCAGGCAGCACCCCGTCAGCCGGTTCCAGGCAAGAAGCCCACCGCCCCTCCCATATGCACCCTGGCCTGACGCCGCCCTTGCCCGGGAGCAGCCCCAGCCTGGGTTTGCTCAGAGTTTTACGATGGTGCGCATTAATGTCACCGAGCCAGGCTTCTTCCTGTCCCAGCCATGCCAGCTTCCCCTCCTCCTCTGTTGACAGAGTCGGGTTATCCGGGGACAGAGGGGGGAAGGGGGAGGAAAGAGGCTCTTGCTCCACATTTCATGGAGGCCCAGCAGAACTTGCACCTGTCACCTCGCTTCTGCACGGCCTCCTGAGCGGCCGCGGGCCTCTGTCACCAGAGGACAGCAAGGCCACGGTGCTGGGCCTCCATTCTTGAGGACCCAAGCGAGGCAGAGATAATGGCCCTGAGTGTCTGGTCCCTGTCCTCTGTGGCCTTGTCACACCATTCCTCCTGTGAAATGTCACAGGACATGTCACCGTGCAGGACAGTGTTTCAAACACCCCGTCTTCAGCTCTTGGAACACCAAGCGCCCAAAGTGACTGGCACAGCCTCCCCCCCTCCCCACTTCACCCTGCAGAGGGGACGGGCACCACAGAGCCACACTGCCCCCTCCTGGGACTCTGCCTCATGTCCCCCATGCTGTCAAAGCCCCCTCACCCCAGCCTGCGGTTCATGGCTCTGGTGTCCGAGCTGACTGGAAGGTATGCTTCCGGGAGGCAGGCCTCAGTCTCCACCTTTGAGGGGTTAGCTAACCTGGACCCAGGACATACTGCCCAGACAGAGTGGGGGGGGGGGGTCGCCTCTCCAGGTAGCCTAGGAAAAGCTAGCTGACCTTGCTATTGCTGCAGAGGGTTCTCCGGCCAGAGAGGGACAGCAGCGTGCCCACAGGTGCCCAGCATGCCTCACAGGTCTCTGCGCTTGCAGACCAGGCCCCACGTGGAGCTCACCCTGGCTCTGGCTGGTGGCCAGGACCTGTGCTCGCTGCCTTGAGCCCCACCCAGGGGCTCACACTCCTCCCTGGGGACCCCAGGGTGCAATCATAGGCCACCGAAGTGCACACAGCACTCCCAGGCCCAGCCAGGCCTGCCCTGCCACCTACCTTGTCTGTTGGCCTCCACCCCTTCTTCTTTCTTCTTCTCCTTCTACCATATGCTTACTTTTCCCTTCCTTCCTTCCTTCCTTCCTTCTTCCTTCCATTTCTGTGTGTGTGTGTGTGCATGTGTGTGTGCATGTGTGTGCATGTGTGTGTGTGTGATATCAGTCCTAGTGCTTGAACTCAGGGCCTGAGCATCGTCTCTCAGCTTTTGTGTTCAAGTCTAGTGCCCTACCCCTTGAGCCACACCTCCACTTGTGGCTTTTTGCTAGCTAACTGGCGATGAGTCTCATAGGCTTTCCTTCCTCGAGCTGTGATCCTCAGATCTCAGCCTGCGTAGCTGAGCGGCCTGAGCCGCTGGCGCCTCGCTCACTGCACACTTATTTATGGCTGTTGTCTCTATCTCCCTGGTCTGTCGCTCCACTGAGGGGTGATGTTAGCAGTGACTGCTCCCACTGGAGGCCAGAATGCCTCTCCTGGCTCTGGGCTTGGAGTCTAAGTCACATGGACAGCCCTGGGTGAACTGGAGCCAGGACATCTTGAGCTGAGGGTCTGGAACTGTGGCTACCTGCTCACTCATTCCCAGGGCCCGGTGGGGCCTTCAGGGTCCTCCCTATGTGTGTCCTCCAGAGGCTCCCTCCTCAGACTCCCACAACATGGAGTCCACTCCCCTTCTCCCACAAGAGGGGAGACTGAGGCTCAGAGAAGGTGAGGTTTGCATGGGGCAACACACAGCAGAACTCAACTAGAAGCCAGCTCTTTCCTCAGCCTCACTCTGAGGGGTGCAGCGTCCAGGCCAGCTCACCTGACCCCTACCCTGACCCAAAATGCTCCCCTGCCCCGCGGGCCCTCTCCTCCAGGGCCAGCCGGACTCCTTGGTGACAGTCTCCAGAGTCGGAAAGCTTCCCAGAGCCTGTGTGATTTAGCCCCTCTCCTTTCCTGTTTATTCAGCCCCTTGGCCAGCAGCCCCAGGGGGAGGATTTATGAGAAGAGAAGAGAAGAAAGAATGCAGGAGAAGTAAGGGGGGGGATGACACGCAGACACACTTCTGCTGAGGGCTGGGGGTCTGAGCTCAGGGTGCTGGGGGCCAAGGGCCTGGACTGAGGTTGGCTGGGACTGGAGTAACTTGGAGACCTGGGATTGGGCAGGTCCTAGGGTCAGGAAAGAAGTGGCCCAGCCAGCTAGAAACAATGACCAGGGACCCCTGTCATGGTCAAGGGGGAGCCCAGGGCACTGTGCATCAGCAGGAGCTCCATAAACACTGGCTAGACCCCAGGCTGGACACAGCTCAGGCCCTGGACCCTCCAGTCCTCTGGCTGATCCCATACAATGGCCTTGAGCGGAAGTGACCCCCCTCCTAGGCCTCGCTCTCCTCCTCAGTCCGGTCAGGAGTCCTCATGGTGGTGGCGGCTGAGGCCTGCCTTCCTCCCTGTGTGCACAGCCCAAGGTCTTGTGATGCCAAAGGCCAAAAGCGTAGTAGCTTCAACTCAGGAAAGTGCAAGGGCTCCCCAAATTCCCCATGTCCCCTAGCCCCGCTGTCTCCGGGATGTGTGCTGTCCAGGGCGGCGGCA